>NW_026551386.1:0-1616 GCF_027596085.1 Anoplopoma fimbria | reverse complement strand
TGTTGATAAGTGTATTTTTATCATAAATGTAGCAAAGTCTGTGGGGGCTACCAGCCACCAGATCTGCGTTGCCATAGCATCCCTAAGACTCATATATGTAAATAAAGTTGGAAATATATAATATGTTCAGTGTTACTTAAAGCTATACTGTACGATTTGAGAGAGCTAGCATGATTTGAAATTAGCTTCTCTTCCCTCGACACAGAGCCGTGCACAGCGCTGCTGCTACTTAGCAACCAGGTAGCTACGCTGCCGCTGCCTCATTGAGCGAGCTGAGCTAACGTGTATATAATGTACATCACGTTTTTATTTATATTTTTTCCCAGGAGTAATTAAAAATGCAGAGTCCTTTTGTTTTTATATTATGTTTGAATAAAAAAAGGAAAATTACTTTTCATTTCTGTTATTATTACTGATATCAAGACATAACATTTATCATCTCTGTAAATGCTGCACTAAATAATTACAACCAATGTCGGGTGACAATATATATTTTTTTATTCAATATAAACAAGTACAAACATGGTCAGAAACATTGTCCTGGGGTCCAGTTTTCGCAGATAGGTCTGGCTCTGCACGTGGCTGCATAGGCTGTGGCAACTTACACTTTTGGCAGTGAATGTCCTTGGGAGAGAAAATCACAAGACACACACAATAAACAACGGTATTAGGGGTTTTAAACAGCTGCTGATAAAAAGCCTTGTCATAACTATAAAATAAAAATAATTAAAAAAAGAAAAACAGACCCTGCATCAACACATTTGTGAAAAGCCTAAACGAAATGACACATTCAGAAGCTGACGACCACATAACATTAGAAAAATAATATAGTTAGAAAGGAACATTATAGATGGAGTTCTTGTTAAACATATTGGCTGATTACATTTACGGTTTGTACAGTGTGCGAGTCTTGAGTTGTGTTAGCTAAACAGTAGCTCTGTAGCTAACAGCTGAGTCGGAGCCTTCAGTCAACTGAAGCAGACAGTCTAGCGGGGCGAGCAGACTATTCCCTGAACACAAAAATAGACTTCTTCTGAACACAAATATAAAATAAACAGGAAACAAGACGAAAGCTTACCTGTCCAAGAGAAAAACGGCAACCATTGCGTCACTTTTCAGGCCAAACCACTCCCTCAGCTTTCGCCATCGCTGAAAAGCGAATCCAATATTTATCCTCGTTTTTCCTCGAGCTCTCTCCAACTTTTTTATTGTTGCTGCCTTTTCATTTTCGGTCTTTCTTTTCTTGCCTTTTTAAAAGGATGAACCGGGGCAAGTAACGGTGGCAGTGGTAACTTCTGTTTGTCTTCCATCGTGTTGACGTTGTAGGCTCACTAGGTCTAGTCCACTGTCATGAACTACTATGACAACAACGCTTTCTTTGCCCTCCGTGAACGCGCTCAGGCCGGCTCAGGCTCGTACACAGAGGGGAGAGAACGCGCAGGCTTGTGATTGGTTCTTTAGATTCGGGTACAATGTCTCCGATTGGTAAGCATTTTAACAGGTTTATAGCCGATACAGAATTCGTTTTTGTTTCGCTTCTTTTTCATTGCCCATAAGTTATTTATTGCTGTCAGGATGTAAAAACCAATTTCAACAACATATTAAAAAGTGCATAT
>NW_026551385.1:0-916 GCF_027596085.1 Anoplopoma fimbria | reverse complement strand
GATGTGTAAGCCACTCCCCCTAGCAGTTAAGAGGACAATTGACCTATTGAAGCTAAAGCACACCTCTCAGAGCAGTTCCTGATTAAAGGCACAGGAGCATCAAACACAACAGAGCTTCAAACACTTCCTGATTAGAGAATATCAGAACAGTAGAATCAACAGAATCAGCATCAGTCACTAACCCTTTTTTAAGCAGGCTTGGTACAGTTTAAGATCAATTTTAAGAAAACAATATACTTAGTCTATCCTAGCAGAATCAAGTAGTTCAGTATCCTTCCAGAGTCAAAATACACTGGAGAAAGGTTTGTGTGGTCTGAGTATATATATCCTTGAGATGTGTAAGCCACTCCCCCTAGCAGTTAAGAGGACAATTGACCTATTGAAGCTAAAGCACACCTCTCAGAGCAGTTCCTGATTAAAGGCACAGGAGCATCAAACACAACAGAGCTTCAAACACTTCCTGATTAGAGAATATCAGAACAGTAGAATCAACAGAATCAGCATCAGTCACTAACCCTTTTTTAAGCAGGCTTGGTACAGTTTAAGATCAATTTTAAGAAAACAATATACTTAGTCTATCCTAGCAGAATCAAGTAGTTCAGTATCCTTCCAGAGTCAAAATACACTCTGACAGCATTTTAGGGCGCATTTTACATGTGCCCTCACATCCTTTTCCATATCAGGCCAATAGAAACGCGCTGTCTTGCAGCGAGAAGAGTGCGATCCTGGCCCTGATGACCTGCCAGATCATGGATGCCGGACAATGCTTTGTCCTTTAGACTCTGAGGCAACACATATTGGGATCGTCGCTGTTTGGAAACAGGATCTCTTGAGACCCGATCTGGAACTCCATCATGGACTTCCAGCTTCTGTCCCGTTGCTTCAACAATCTGAGGACCTTTTTGCGTCAGCACCT
>NW_026551384.1:0-687 GCF_027596085.1 Anoplopoma fimbria | reverse complement strand
TTTCACATTATCCAAATTTCAGTGACTATCCTGCAGAAATGTGTTTTGTTAGCTGTAAAGTGATGAATAGCAGCTTTTGCACTGTTAACTTTAGTTTTTCCTGAAAATGACCTGAAATTGCAAATACTGCTGTTTAGAGCCAGTTTCTTGATGGAAACCATGTAAAATATGTATTCTTTCAACATTATCCTTATTTTTAGTGACTATCCTGCAGGAATGTGTTTTGAGAGCTGTAAAGTGATAAATAGCAGCTTTTGGCAGAATGTGTGGCGTTACCCACAGTTGTAACTGAAAATTACCTGAAATTGCAAATACTGCTGTTTAGAGCCAGTTTCTTGATGGAAACCATGTAAACTATGTATTCTTTCACATTATCCTAATTTTTAGTGACTATCCTGCACGAATGTGTTTTGAGAGCTGTAAAGTGATAAATAGCAGCTTTTGGCAGAATGTGTGGCGTTACCCACAGTTTTAGCTGAAAATGACCTAAAATTGCAAATACTGCTGTTTAGAGACAGTTTCTTGATGGAAACCATTACATTATCCACATTTCAGTGACTATCCTGCAGAAATATGTTTTGAGAGCTGTAAAGTGGCAAATAGTAGGCTTTTGCACTGTTAACTTTAGTTCTTCCTGAAAATGACCTGAAATTGCAAATACTGCTGTTTAGAGCCAGTTTATTGATG
>NW_026551383.1:0-783 GCF_027596085.1 Anoplopoma fimbria | reverse complement strand
AGCGCCTGCAGATTTCCAGACACACTCACAGCTTTTAAATGTCAAATCAGAATGTACAAAGTGGCTATAAGGATCACAAATGTAGTGCAGTAAAAATATTAATATTTACTGTTGAAATGTAGAATACGTTAGCATAAAATTGAAAAGAAAATGATCGATGAGCTTAGGAATGATGAAAGCCATCATTTAACTGGATTTGTGTCATTTCTATACCGGCAAGTCATGATCTAGCTATTTCCTTCCCACCCTGTCGGTGTCCACTGAAAAAGCAGCAGCGCCCTCTGCTTTTTGTAAAGAGGAGTGAAAAAAGCTTACAGCACCTGGTATTCCCAGGCGGTCTCCCATCCAAGTACTGACCAGGCCCGACCCTGCTTAGCTTCCGAGATCAGACGAGGGAGCGCCTGCAATTTCCAGACACACTCACAGCTTTTAAATGTCAAATCAGAATGTACAAAGTGGCTATAAGGATCACAAATGTAGTGCAGTAAAAATATTAATATTTACTGTTGAAATGTAGAATACGTTAGCATAAAATTGAAAAGAAAATGATCGATGAGCTTAGGAATGATGAAAGCCATCATTTAACTGGATTTGTGTCATTTCTATACCGGCAAGTCATGATCTAGCTATATCCTTCCCACCCTGTCGGTGTCCACTGAAAAAGCAGCAGCGCCCTCTGCTTTTTGTAAAGAGGAGTGAAAAAAGCTTACAGCACCTGGTATTCCCAGGCGGTCTCCCATCCAAGTACTGACCAGGCCCGACCCTGCTTAGCTTCGAGATCAG
>NW_026551382.1:0-705 GCF_027596085.1 Anoplopoma fimbria | reverse complement strand
AGAGACAGAGAGACAAACAGAGAGACAGACAGAGAGACAAACAGAGAGACAGACAGACAGTGAGACAAACAGAGAGACAGACAGAGAGACAGAGAGACAAACAGAGAGACAGACAGAGAGACAAACAGAGAGACAGACAGACAGAGAGACAAACAGAGAGACAGACAGAGAGACAGAGAGACAAACAGAGAGACAGAGAGACAAACAGGGAGACAGAGAGACAAACAGAGAGACAGACAGACAGGGAGACAAACAGAGAGACAGACAGAGAGACAAACAGAGAGACAGACAAACAGAGAGAGAGACAAACAGAGAGACAGAGAGACAGACAGAGAGACAAACAGAGAGACAGACAGAGAGACAAACAGAGAGACAGAGAGACAAACAGAGAGACAAACAGAGAGACAGACAGAGAGACAAACAGAGAGACAGAGAGACAGAGAGACAAACAGAGAGACAGACAGACAAGGAGACAAACAGAGAGACAAACAGAGAGACAGAGAGACAAACAGAGAGACAAACAGACAGGGAGACAAACAGAGAGACAGAGAGACAAACAGAGAGACAGACAGAGAGACAAACAGAGAGACAGACAGACAGTGAGACAAACAGAGAGACAGACAGAGAGACAAACAGAGAGACAGAGAGACAAATAGAGAGACAAACAGAGAGACAAACAAATGAGAGACAGACAGACAAACAGAG
>NW_026551381.1:0-2500 GCF_027596085.1 Anoplopoma fimbria | reverse complement strand
AGAGAGACAAACAGAGAGACAGACAGACAAACAGAGAGAGACAAACAGAGACAAACAGAGAGACAAACAGAGAGACAGACAAACAGAGAGACAAACAGAGAGACAGAGAGACAAACAGAGAGACAAACAGAGAGACAGACAGAGAGACAAACAGAGAGACAGACAGAGAGACAAACAGAGAGACAAACAGAGAGACAGACAGACAAACAGAGAGACAGAACAGAGAAACAGACAGACAGACAGAGAGACAAACAGAGAGACAAACAGAGACAAACAGAGAGACAAACAGAGAGACAAACAGAGAGACAGAGAGACAGACAGAGAGACAAACAGAGACAAACAGAGAGACAGACAGACAAGACAGACAGACACAACAGACAGACAGAACAGAAAGACAGAGAGACAAACAGAGAGACAAACAGAGAGACAGAGAGAGAGACAAACAGAGAGACAGACAGAGAGAGACAAACAGAGAGACAGAGACAGACAAACAGAGAGACAAACAGAGAGACAAACAGAGAGACAAACAGAGAGACAGAGAGACAAACAGAGAGAGAGACAAACAGAGAGACAAACAGAGAGACAGACAGAGAGACAAACAGAGAGACAAACAGAGAGACAAACAGAGAGAGAGACAAACAGAGAGACAAACAGAGAGACAGAGAGACAAACAGAGAGACAGACAGACAAAGAGACAAACAGAGAGACAGACAGAGAGACAAACAGAGAGACAGACAGAGAAACAGAGAGAGAGAAAAGAGAGACAAACAGAGAGACAGAGAGACAAACAGAGAGACAGAGAGACAACAGAGAGACAAACAGAGAGACAGAGACAGAGAGACAAACAGAGAGACAGACAGACAGAGAGACAAACAGAGAGACAGACAGACAAACAGAGAGACAGAGAGACAAACAGAGAGACAAACAGAGAGACAGACAGAGAGACAGACAAACAGAGAGACAAACAGAGAGACAAAGAGACAAACAGAGAGACAGAGAGAGACAAACAGAGAGACAGACAGAGAGACAAACAGAGAGACAGAGAGACAGACAGAGAGACAAACAGAGAGACAAAGAGAGAGACAAACAGAGAGACAGACAGAGACAAACAGAGAGACAGACAGAGAGAGACAAACAGAGAGACAGAGAGACAAACAGAGAGACAAACAGAGAGACAAACAGAGAGACAAACAGACAGACAGAGAGACAAACAGAGAGACAAACAAAGAGAGACAAACAGAGAGACAGACAAACAGAGACAAACAGAGAGACAGACAAACAGAGAGACAAACAGAGAGACAGACAGAGAGACAAACAGAGAGAGACAGAGACAAACAGAGAGACAAACAGAGAGACAAACAGAGAGACAAACAGACAGACAGACAGAGACAAACAGAGAGACAAACAGAGAGACAGAGAGAGACAAACAGAGAGACAGACAAACAGAGAGACAGAGAGAGACAAACAGAGAGACAAATAGAGAGACAAACAGAGAGACAGAGAGACAAACAGAGAGACAGAGAGAGAGACAAACAGAGAGACAGACAGAGACAGAGAGACAAACAGAGAGACAAACAGAGAGACAAACAGAGAGACAGACAGACAGAGAGACAAACAGAGAGAGACAAACAGAGAGACAGAACAGAGAGACAAACAGAGAGACAGAGAGACAAACAGAGAGACAGACAGAAGACAGACAGAGACAAACAGAGAGACAGAGAGACAGGGGGAGAGACAAACAGAGAGACAGAGAGAGAGACAAACAGAGAGACAAACAGAGAGACAAACAGAGAGACAGACAGACAAACAGAGAGAGATAGACAGAGAGAGAGAGACAAACAGAGAGACAGACAGAGAGACAAACAGAGACAGACAAACAGAGAGACAAACAGAGAGACAAACAGAGAGACAAACAGAGAGACAAACAGACAGACAAACAGAGACAAACAGAGAGACAAACAGAGAGACAGAGAGAGACAAACAGAGAGACAAACAGAGACAGACAGACAGACAGACAAACAGAGAGACAGACAAACAGAGAGACAAACAGAGAGACAGACAGAGAGACAAACAGAGAGACAGAGAGACAAACAGAGACAGAGAGACAAACAGAGAGACAAACAGAGACAGACAGAGAGACAAACAGAGAGACAGAGAGACAAACAGAGACAAACAGAGAGACAAACAGAGAGACAAACAGAGAGAGACAAACAGAGAGACAAACAGAGAGACAAACAGAGAGACAAACAGAGAGACAGAGAGACAGACAGAGAGACAAACAGAGAGACAAACAGAGAGACAAACAGAGAGACAAACAGACAAACAGAGAGACAGAGAGACAAACAGAGAGACAAACAGAGAGACAGAGAGACAAACAGAGAGACAAACAGAGAGACAAATAGACAAACAGAGAGACAAACAGAGAGACAAACAGACAGAGAGACAAACAGAGAGACAGACAAACAGAGAGACAGACAGACAAACAGAGAGAGACAAACAG
>NW_026551380.1:0-454 GCF_027596085.1 Anoplopoma fimbria | reverse complement strand
TTT
This sequence comes from Anoplopoma fimbria, assembly GCF_027596085.1. Taxonomy (NCBI): domain Eukaryota; kingdom Metazoa; phylum Chordata; class Actinopteri; order Perciformes; family Anoplopomatidae; genus Anoplopoma; species Anoplopoma fimbria. Next base: position 451 of record NW_026551380.1, on the reverse strand, counting down.
TTCCTGAAAATGACCTGAAATTGCAAATACTGCTGTTTAGAGCCAGTTTATTGATGGAAACCATGTAAACTATGTATTCTTTCACATTATCCTAATTTGTGGCGTTACCTACAGTTTTAGCTGAAAATGACCTGAAATTGCAAGTGCTGTTTATAGCCAGTTTCTTGATGGAAACCATGTAAACTATGTATTTTTTCACATTATCCTAATTTTTAGTGACTATCCTGCAGGAATGTGTTTTGAGAGCTGTAAAGTGATAAATAGCAGCTTTTGGCAGAATGTGTGGCGTTACCCACGGTTTTAGCTGAAAATGACCTGAAATTGAAAGTAATGCTGTTTAGAGCCAGTTTCTTGATGGAAACCATGTAAACTTTGTATTCTTTCACATTATCCTAATTTTTAGTGACTATCCTGCAGGAATGTGTTTTGAGAGCTGTGAAGTGATAAATAG
>NW_026551378.1:0-726 GCF_027596085.1 Anoplopoma fimbria | reverse complement strand
GGGAGTCCTGTCCCAGGTCCGAGCTGGGAGGGCACCCCGTCACTACATCAGCCGGAAGCTCCTTCCTAACGAGAGGAACACCGACCGTCGAGAAAGAGGCCCTGGCCATTAAATGGTCAGCTCACTAAACTCAGGTACTATCTCCCTGAGTGGGAGTTCACCCTGGTCACCGATCACGCCCGCTGAAATGGATGGCGGCGCGAAGAGGACTCCAACGCCAGGGTGATGCGGTGGTTCCTGGCCTCCAGGACTTTCGTTTCAGGGTGGACCACCGACCCTGGCAAGGAACGCGAACGCTGACGCCTTGTCACGCCGGGATGCCTGCCTGGGCTGGACTCCCGGGGACCCGGAAGAGCCTCATCTAACGGGGAAGGGATGTGACAACCCCGCTCCCCACCCGGGGAACCGCGGGGGTGGTGGTCGGCCGGGTGTACCGCCTCCACCCACCAGTCGGCAGCAGAGCGTGCGTCGACATCCGGCGCAATCACCGGGATGCAACGCACCCCGGCCGGAGGAGGAGAGCCGGCTTAAAGACGGTCACGGACGCACACCGGAGGAAGGAACTACAAGGAACTCGCAAGGGCAGCGGACGTCGAAGAAAAGGAGAGTCTCGCGGAGGCCCCCACCGATAGTGTTTGCTTTACCCTGTACCTTCTTTGAATAAACGCCGACTATGGCTTACCTTGGAGCCTGAGTTTGGTGGTTTCCGTGTGCGACAGAAACATC
>NW_026551377.1:0-946 GCF_027596085.1 Anoplopoma fimbria | reverse complement strand
GTGAGGGCAAATAGCCGGTAGATGTGTCACTTTTGTATTTGCTGCTTCCTGGTTGTGTGTTGGCAGAGAGAGTGTCTGTGTGATCACTTAATGAGTTTTGCGAAGGTGAGGGGGTGTTTTGCAGAGAAACAGAGTTTACTTGGGACCTGGGGAGTGGATGGGCTACTGTGGGTCCCGGCTCAGCAGCCCTCTCCCGTTTCCCTGCGTGAATCTGTTTTGTCTACAGCCACGAGAAAGATGACCTTCCTGCCCACAGCGATAGCAGTGTCTACATGCATCCCCAATCTGAGCATCTCTGCATACCTGACATCCTCTAGCCCATCTTGCGGCTGGTGATGGCCGGGAATCTGAATTGGGCCTTGACTTTGTTGCTTCTAATGTTCTATCGAACATTTTCTTCACTTCAAGAACATCAGCCCTGAGGCCTTCAATCAGCTTAACAGTTTCTGGATCATGTACTTTACTCTGTCCTTGTTTTTTCTTTGTGGAGACTACAACACCCCCTTTCGTCTGTGTTTCATCATTCATGTCTATTTCACCGTTCAGAGGCAACTGACTGGTGTTGGATTGCAGCTCTGTGTGAATCTCATTTACTCCTGGTGGCTTAATTGAAATGTTTCTCCTAAATTTGTTTTGACGTTCTAACTCAAGACTAGCAGCCTCGTTTATCTTCTCTATCAGAACTTCATCTGTAACTCTGGGGTTGCTAAGGTGAGGTTTCAACTGAAACTTCACGGCCTCACTAAGCAGACCAGTTTCTAATGAGCGCAGGAATTTACGCTGGATTAAGTCTGGGCTGAACTGTTCCCCTTCATCTTCATCACCAGACTTCCAGAGCAGTTTCTCTCTGAGCTCAATTGCTCTGAACAAAAACCTTGAGCAGACTCCTTAGTGTCTTGGAATATGTTCATGAGTCTATGGAGCAGATCAGATGATGAGTCCACCT
>NW_026551376.1:0-515 GCF_027596085.1 Anoplopoma fimbria | reverse complement strand
TATAATGTCCTCTCAGGATGGTTCTAAGTGTGGAAAGTGTGAGGTCTCGCTTGACTTCCAGCAAGTCTCGAAGTTGAAGGCCAGGGCTTACTGCTTTAATCACAGCCTCTATGATTTCACTCTCTGAGTAGCCCTTCTTAAGTCCAGACTCGATCTGGTTTGTCAGGCTGGTGAAAGATATTTTGGTCCTCCCCTATCTGACCCCAGATCCGAATCTTTTCTCAAAGTGACTTCTGGTGCTGTGAGGGCTGCAGGCTGCTTGAATTCCCTCTTTCTTACCGCTGTTGTGCTAAACTGGATCCCCAAAGCTTCAATCTTCTCCTCTAGAACACGACGTGCCTCTGCCTGAGCCTGCTGAAGCTGTGTATACTCTTGTTTCAGGCTGTCTATTTCACGACGGTCAGTTTGTTGTACATCTTCTTTGTCACTTACAGGTTCTTGTAAAGACTGTATGAATAGATGGAGATCACTGATGAACTGCCGGAACACATGAGATTCCTCACCCTCTTCAATAT
>NW_026551375.1:0-5098 GCF_027596085.1 Anoplopoma fimbria | reverse complement strand
AAGTGGGTAAAGAGTGGTGCCATCAGCCTGTCTCTCCATGCTGCTCCATCCGCGAGAAAATGACCGCGACCGCCGGCTGAAAACGTCCGTAAAAGAGTGCATGAAGTGGGGAAACAGTGGTGCCATCAGCCTGTCTCTCCATGCTGCTCCATCCGCGAGAAAATGACCGCGACCGCCGGCTGAAAACGTCCGTAAAAGAGAGCATGGAGTGGGGAAACAGTGGTGCAGTCAGCCTGTCTCTCCATGCTGCTCCATCCGCGAGAAAATGACCGCGACCGCCGGCTGAAAACGTCCGTAAAAGAGAGAGCATGGAGTGGGGAAACAGTGGTGCCATCAGCCTGTCTCTCCATGCTGCTCCATCCGCGAGAAAATGACCGCGACCGCCGGCTGAAAACGTCCGTAAAAGAGTGCATGAAGTGGGTAAAGAGTGGTGCCATCAGCCTGTCTCTCCATGCTGCTCCATCCGCGAGAAAATGACCGCGACCGCCGGCTGAAAACGTCCGTAAAAGAGTGCATGAAGTGGGGAAACAGTGGTGCCATCAGCCTGTCTCTCCATGCTGCTCCATCCGCGAGAAAATGACCGCGACCGCCGGCTGAAAACGTCCGTAAAAGAGTGCATGAAGTGGGGAAACAGTGGTGCCATCAGCCTGTCTCTCCATGCTGCTCCATCCGCGAGAAAATGACCGCGACCGCCGGCTGAAAACGTCCGTAAAAGAGAGAGCATGGAGTGGGGAAACAGTGGTGCCATCAGCCTGTCTCTCCATGCTGCTCCATCCGCGAGAAAATGACGGCGACCGCCGGCTGAAAACGTCCGTAAAAGAGAGCATGGAGTGGGGAAACAGTGGTGCCATCAGCCTGCCTCTCCATGCTGCTCCATCCGCGAGAAAATGACCGCGACCGCCGGCTGAAAACGTCCGTAAAAGAGAGCATGGAGTGGGGAAACAGTGGTGCAGTCAGCCTGTCTCTCCATGCTGCTCCATCCGCGAGAAAATGACCGCGACCGCCGGCTGAAAACGTCCGTAAAAGAGAGAGCATGGAGTGGGGAAACAGTGGTGCCATCAGCCTGCCTCTCCATGCTGCTCCATCCGCGAGAAAATGACCCCGACCGCCGGCTGAAAACGTCCGTAAAAGAGTGCATGAAGTGGGGAAACAGTGGTGCCATCAGCCTGTCTCTCCATGCTGCTCCATCCGCGAGAAAATGACCGCGACCGCCGGCTGAAAACGTCCGTAAAAGAGAGAGCATGGAGTGGGGAAACAGTGGTGCCATCAGCCTGCCTCTCCATGCTGCTCCATCCGCGAGAAAATGACCCCGACCGCCGGCTGAAAACGTCCGTAAAAGAGTGCATGAAGTGGGGAAACAGTGGTGCCATCAGCCTGTCTCTCCATGCTGCTCCATCCGCGAGAAAATGACCGCGACCGCCGGCTGAAAACGTCCGTAAAAGAGTGCATGAAGTGGGTAAAGAGTGGTGCCATCAGCCTGTCTCTCCATGCTGCTCCATCCGCGAGAAAATGACCGCGACCGCCGGCTGAAAACGTCCGTAAAAGAGTGCATGAAGTGGGGAAACAGTGGTGCCATCAGCCTGTCTCTCCATGCTGCTCCATCCGCGAGAAAATGACCGCGACCGCCGGCTGAAAACGTCCGTAAAAGAGAGAGCATGGAGTGTGTAAACAGTGGTGCCATCAGCCTGCCTCTCCATGCTGCTCCATCCGCGAGAAAATGACCGCGACCGCCGGCTGAAAACGTCCGTAAAAGTGTGCATGAAGTGGGGAAACAGTGGTGCCATCAGCCTGTCTCTCCATGCTGCTCCATCCGCGAGAAAATGACCGCGACCGCCGGCTGAAAACGTCCGTAAAAGAGTGCATGAAGTGGGGAAACAGTGGTGCCATCAGCCTGTCTCTCCATGCTGCTCCATCCGCGAGAAAATGACCGCGACCGCCGGCTGAAAACGTCCGTAAAAGAGAGAGCATGGAGTGTGTAAACAGTGGTGCCATCAGCCTGCCTCTCCATGCTGCTCCATCCGCGAGAAAATGACCGCGACCGCCGGCTGAAAACGTCCGTAAAAGAGAGAGCATGGAGTGTGTAAACAGTGGTGCCATCAGCCTGCCTCTCCATGCTGCTCCATCCGCGAGAAAATGACCGCGACCGCCGGCTGAAAACGTCCGAAAAGAGAGAGCATGGAGTGGGGAAACAGTGGTGCAGTCAGCCTGCCTCTCCATGCTGCTCCATCCGCGAGAAAATGACCGCGACCGCCGGCTGAAAACGTCCGTAAAAGAGAGCATGGAGTGGGGAAACAGTGGTGCCATCAGCCTGTCTCTCCATGCTGCTCCATCCGCGAGAAAATGACCGCGACCGCCGGCTGAAAACGTCCGTAAAAGAGAGAGCATGGAGTGGGGAAACAGTGGTGCCATCAGCCTGCCTCTCCATGCTGCTCCATCCGCGAGAAAATGACCGCGACCGCCGGCTGAAAACGTCCGTAAAAGAGAGCATGGAGTGGGGAAACAGTGGTGCCATCAGCCTGTCTCTCCATGCTGCTCCATCCGCGAGAAAATGACCGCGACCGCCGGCTGAAAACGTCCGTAAAAGAGAGAGCATGGAGTGGGGAAACAGTGGTGCCATCAGCCTGTCTCTCCATGCTGCTCCATCCGCGAGAAAATGACCGCGACCGCCGGCTGAAAACGTCCGTAAAAGAGAGCATGGAGTGGGGAAACAGTGGTGCCATCAGCCTGTCTCTCCATGCTGCTCCATCCGCGAGAAAATGACCGCGACCGCCGGCTGAAAACGTCCGTAAAAGAGAGCATGGAGTGGGGAAACAGTGGTGCCATCAGCCTGCCTCTCCATGCTGCTCCATCCGCGAGAAAATGACCGCGACCGCCGGCTGAAAACGTCCGTAAAAGAGAGCATGGAGTGGGGAAACAGTGGTGCCATCAGCCTGTCTCTCCATGCTGCTCCATCCGCGAGAAAATGACCGCGACCGCCGGCTGAAAACGTCCGTAAAAGAGAGAGCATGGAGTGGGGAAACAGTGGTGCCATCAGCCTGTCTCTCCATGCTGCTCCATCCGCGAGAAAATGACCGCGACCGCCGGCTGAAAACGTCCGTAAAAGAGAGCATGGAGTGGGGAAACAGTGGTGCCATCAGCCTGTCTCTCCATGCTGCTCCATCCGCGAGAAAATGACCGCGACCGCCGGCTGAAAACGTCCGTAAAAGAGTGCATGAAGTGGGGAAACAGTGGTGCCATCAGCCTGTCTCTCCATGCTGCTCCATCCGCGAGAAAATGACCGCGACCGCCGGCTGAAAACGTCCGTAAAAGAGTGCATGGAAGTGGGGAAACAGTGGTGCCATCAGCCTGTCTCTCCATGCTGCTCCATCCGCGAGAAAATGACCGCGACCGCCGGCTGAAAACGTCCGTAAAAGAGAGAGCATGGAGTGGGGAAACAGTGGTGCCATCAGCCTGTCTCTCCATGCTGCTCCATCCGCGAGAAAATGACCGCGACCGCCGGCTGAAAACGTCCGTAAAAGAGAGAGCATGGAGTGGGAAACAGTGGTGCCATCAGCCTGCCTCTCCATGCTGCTCCATCCGCGAGAAAATGACCGCGACCGCCGGCTGAAAACGTCCGTAAAAGAGAGCATGGAGTGGGGAAACAGTGGTGCCATCAGCCTGTCTCTCCATGCTGCTCCATCCGCGAGAAAATGACCGCGACCGCCGGCTGAAAACGTCCGTAAAAGAGAGAGCATGGAGTGGGGAAACAGTGGTGCCATCAGCCTGTCTCTCCATGCTGCTCCATCCGCGAGAAAATGACCGCGACCGCCGGCTGAAAACGTCCGTAAAAGAGAGAGCATGGAGTGGGGAAACAGTGGTGCCAGTCAGCCTGTCTCTCCATGCTGCTCCATCCGCGAGAAAATGACCGCGACCGCCGGCTGAAAACGTCCGTAAAAGAGAGAGCATGGAGTGGGGAAACAGTGGTGCCATCAGCCTGCCTCTCCATGCTGCTCCATCCGCGAGAAAATGACCGCGACCGCCGGCTGAAAACGTCCGTAAAAGAGAGCATGGAGTGGGGAAACAGTGGTGCCATCAGCCTGCCTCTCCATGCTGCTCCATCCGCGAGAAAATGACCGCGACCGCCGGCTGAAAACGTCCGTAAAAGAGAGAGCATGGAGTGGGGAAACAGTGGTGCAGTCAGCCTGTCTCTCCATGCTGCTCCATCCGCGAGAAAATGACCGCGACCGCCGGCTGAAAACGTCCGTAAAAGAGAGCATGGAGTGGGGAAACAGTGGTGCCATCAGCCTGTCTCTCCATGCTGCTCCATCCGCGAGAAAATGACCGCGACCGCCGGCTGAAAACGTCCGTAAAAGAGAGCATGAGTGGGGAAACAGTGGTGCCATCAGCCTGTCTCTCCATGCTGCTCCATCCGCGAGAAAATGACCGCGACCGCCGGCTGAAAACGTCCGTAAAAGAGAGCATGGAGTGGGGAAACAGTGGTGCCATCAGCCTGCCTCTCCATGCTGCTCCATCCGCGAGAAAATGACCGCGACCGCCGGCTGAAAACGTCCGTAAAAGAGTGCATGAAGTGGGGAAACAGTGGTGCCATCAGCCTGTCTCTCCATGCTGCTCCATCCGCGAGAAAATGACCGCGACCGCCGGCTGAAAACGTCCGTAAAAGAGAGAGCATGTAGTGGGGAAACAGTGGTGCCATCAGCCTGTCTCTCCACGCTGCTCCATCCGCGAGAAAATGACCGCGACCGCCGGCTGAAAACGTCCGTAAAAGAGTGCATGAAGTGGGAAACAGTGGTGCCATCAGCCTGTCTCTCCATGCTGCTCCATCCGCGAGAAAATGACCGCGACCGCCGGCTGAAAACGTCCGTAAAAGAGAGCATGGAGTGGGTAAACAGTGGTGCCATCAGCCTGCCTCTCCATGCTGCTCCATCCGCGAGAAAATGACCGCGACCGCCGGCTGAAAACGTCCGTAAAAGAGAGAGCATGGAGTGGGGAAACAGTGGTGCCATCAGCCTGCTCTCCATGCTGCTCCATCCGCGAGAAAATGACCGCGACCGCCGGCTGAAAACGTCCGTAAAAGAGAGCATGGAGTGGGAAACAGTGG
>NW_026551374.1:0-864 GCF_027596085.1 Anoplopoma fimbria | reverse complement strand
TCATAATTTGCTCTTAACTGTACCAAGCCTGCTTAGGTTTTAGTGTCTGTTGCTGATTCTGTTGTCTGTGCTGTTGCTGTAATCAGGAACTGCTTTGAGAGGTGTGGTTTAGTTTCAATAGGTCAATTGTCCTCTTAAGTGCTAGGGGAGTGGCTTACACATCTCAAGGATATATAAATGTTGCTGATTCTGTTGTCTCTGTTGTTGCTGTAATCAGGAACTGCTTTGAGAGGTGTGGTTTAGTTTCAATAGGTCAATTGTCCTCTTAAGTGCTAGTGGGAGTGGCTTACACATCTCAAGGATATATAAACTCGGACCAAACAAACCTTTACTCCAGTGTATTTGACTTCTGGAGGGATACTGAACTACTTGATTCTGCTAGGATAGACTAAGTATATTGTTCTTGCTTTCATAATTTGCTCTTAACTGTACCAAGCCTGCTTAGGTTTTAGTGTCTGTTGCTGATTCTGTTGTCTGTGCTGTTGCTGTAATCAGGAACTGCTTTGAGAGGTGTGGTTTAGTTTCAATAGGTCAATTGTCCTCTTAAGTGCTAGGGGGAGTGGCTTACACATCTCAAGGATATATAAACTCGACCAAGCAAACCTTTACTCCAGTGTATTTGACTTATGGAGGGATACTGAACTACTTGATTCTGCTAGGATAGACTAAGTATATTGTTCTTGCTTTCATAATTTGCTCTTAACTGTACCAAGCCTGCTTAAGTTTTAGTGTTTGTTGCTGATTCTGTTGTCTCTGTTGTTGCTGTAATCAGGAACTGCTTTGAGAGGTGTGGTTTAGTTTCAATAGGTCAATTGTCCTCTTAAGTGCTAGTGGGAGTGGCTTACACATCTCAAGGATATATAA
>NW_026551373.1:0-644 GCF_027596085.1 Anoplopoma fimbria | reverse complement strand
AATATCAACCAATTTCCTTGTGATTTCATGAAAACATGCTGCTTTCATCACCTTTAGATGCATTTACAGCTTTTCTGCTGCAAAAAGACGTTTCAGCCTTAAAATACCCCAAAAGTGTCTTTTCTGACATGAAATCATACTTTACATGAGTTTCTTCAAGTAAGGGCCTCGGGTCTAATATCAACCAATTTCCTTGTGATTTCATGAAAACATGCTGCTTTCATCAAAGTATGCAAAAAGACGTTTCTTCAAGTAAGGGCCTCTGGACTCATATTAACAAGTTTTCTTGTGTTTTCATGAAAACATGCTGCTTTCATCAACTTTTAGTATGCATAAACAGACTGTTTCTGCTGCAAGTAAAGGCGCCTCGGCGTCTAATATACAACCAATTTCATTGTGATTTCATGAAAACATGCTGCTTTCATCACTTTTACATGAGTTTCTTCAAGTAAAGGCCTCTGGACTCATATCATACGACTCATTGTGATTTCATGAAAACATGCTGCTTTCATCACTTTTAGATGCATTTACAGCTTTTCTGCTGCAAAAAGACGTTTCAGCCTTAAAATACCCCAAAAGTGTCTTTTCTGACAGGAAACCATAGTTTACATGAGTTTCTTCAAGTAAGGGCCTCTGGACTCATA
>NW_026551372.1:0-636 GCF_027596085.1 Anoplopoma fimbria | reverse complement strand
CCTTGTCTTTTCTGACATGAAATCATACTTTACATGAGTTTCTTCAAGTAAGGGCCTCGGGTCTAATATCAACCAATTTCCTTGTGATTTCATGAAAACATGCTGCTTTCATCACTTTTACATGAGTTTCTTCAAGTAAAGGCCTCTGGACTCATATCATACGACTCATTGTGATTTCATGAAAACATGCTGCTTTCATCACTTTTAGATGCATTTACAGCTTTTCTGCTGCAAAAAGACGTTTCAGCCTTAAAATACCCCAAAAGTGTCTTTTCTGACAGGAAACCATAGTTTACATGAGTTTCTTCAAGTAAGGGCCTCGGGTCTAATATCAACCAATTTCCTTGTGTTTTCATGAAAACATGCTGCTTTCATCACTTTTAGATACATTTACAGCTTTTCTGCAGCAAAAAGACGTTTCAGCCTTAAAATACCCCAAAAGTGTCTTTTCTGACAGGAAACCATACTTTACATGAGTTTCTTCAAGTAAAGGCCTCTGGACTCATATCATACGACTCATTGTGATTTCATGAAAACATGCTGCTTTCATCAAAGTATGCAAAAAGACGTTTCTTCAAGTAAGGGCCTCGGGTCTAATATCAACCAATTTCCTTGTGATTTCATGAAAACATGCTG
>NW_026551371.1:0-889 GCF_027596085.1 Anoplopoma fimbria | reverse complement strand
TCGGGTCTAATATCAACCAATTTCCTTGTGTTTTCATGAAAACATGCTGCTTTTCTATCACTTTTAGATACATTTACAGCTTCTTTCTGTATAAAAAGACGTTTCAGCCTTAAAATACCCCAAAAGTGTCTTTTCTGACAGGAAACCATACTTATGCATGAGTTTCCTTCTTTTCTGACAGAAATCAAAGAGTTTCTTCAAGTAAGGGCCTCGACTAATATCATACGACTTCATTGTGATTTCATGAAAACATGCTGCTTTCACTTTTAGATGCATTTACAGCTTTTCTGCTGCCAAAAGACGTTTCAGCCTTAAAATACCCCAAAAGTGTCTTTTCTGACAGGAAACCACTGGTTTTGTAGTTTCTTCAAGTAAGTTCTCTGGACTCATAATAACTAGTTTCCTTGTCTTTTCTGACATGAAATCATACTTTACATGAGTTTCTTCAAGTAAGGGCCTCGGGTCTAATATCAACCAATTTCCTTGTGATTTCATGAAAACATGCTGCTTTCATCACTTTTAGATGCATTTACAGCTTTTCTGCTGCAAAAAGACGTTTCAGCCTTAAAATACCCCAAAAGTGTCTTTTCTGACATGAAATCATACTTTACATGAGTTTCTTCAAGTAAGGGCCTCGGGTCTAATATCAACCAATTTCCTTGTGATTTCATGAAAACATGCTGCTTTCATCAAAGTATGCAAAAAGACGTTTCTTCAAGTAAGGGCCTCTGGACTCATATTAACAAGTTTTCTTGTGTTTTCATGAAAACATGCTGCTTTCATCAAAGTATGCAAAAAGACGTTTCTTCAAGTAAGGGCCTCGGGTCTAATATCAACCAATTTCCTTGTGATTTCATGAAAACATGCTGCTTTCATCACTTTTACATGA
>NW_026551370.1:0-2102 GCF_027596085.1 Anoplopoma fimbria | reverse complement strand
AAGTAAAGGCCTCTGGACTCATATCATACGACTCATTGTGATTTCATGAAAACATGCTGCTTTCATCACTTTTAGATGAATTTACAGCTTTTCTGCTGCAAAAGACGTTTCAGCCTTAAAATACCCCAAAAGTGTCTTTTCTTAATAACTAGTTTCCTTGTCTTTTCTGACATGAAATCATACTTTACATGAGTTTCTTCAAGTAAAGGCCTCGGGTCTAATATCAACCAATTTCCTTGTGATTTCATGAAAACATGCTGCTTTCATCACTTTTTGCATTTACAGCTTTTCTGTTGCCAAAAGACGTTTCAGCACTAAAATACCCCAAAGTGTCTTTTCTGACAGGCCTTTACATGAGTTTCTTCAAGTAAAGGCCTCACTCATATCATACGACTCATTGTGATTTCATGAAAACATGCTGCTTTCATCACTTTTAGATGCATTTACAGCTTTTCTGCTGCAAAAAGACGTTTCAGCCTTAAAATACCCCAAAAGTGTCTTTTCTGACAGGAAACCATAGTTTACATGAGTTTCTTCAAGTAAGGGCCTCTGGACTCATAATAACTAGTTTCCTTGTCTTTTCTGACATGAAATCATACTTTACATGAGTTTCTTCAAGTAAGGGCCTCGGGTCTAATATCAACCCTTGTGATTTCATGAAAAATCATTGCTTTCATCAAAGTATGTTTCTTCAAGTAAGGGCCTTTGATTTCATGAAAACATGCTGCTTTCATCACTTTTAGATGCATTTACAGCTTTTCTGCTGCAAAAAGACGTTTCAGCCTTAAAATACCCCAAAAGTGTCTTTTCTGACATGAAATCATACTTTACATGAGTTTCTTCAAGTAAGGGCCTCTGGACTCATAATAACTAGTTTCCTTGTCTTTTCTGACATGAAATCATACTTTACATGAGTTTCTTCAAGTAAGGGCCTCGGGTCTAATATCAACCAATTTCCTTGTGATTTCATGAAAACATGCTGCTTTCATCAAAGTATGCAAAAAGACGTTTCTTCAAGTAAGGGCCTCTGGACTCATATTAACAAGTTTTCTTGTGTTTTCATGAAAAATCATGAGTTTCTTCAAGTAAGGGCTTTCATCACTTTTAGATGCATCTACAGCTTTTCTGCTGCAAAAAGACGTTTCAGCCTTAAAATACCCCAAAAGTGTCTTTTCTGACAGGAAACCATACTTTACATGAGTTTCTTCAAGTAAAGGCCTCTGGACTCATATACATACACTCATTGTGATTTACGACTCATTGTGATTTCATGAAAACATGCTGCTTTCATCAAAGTATGCAAAAAGACGTTTCTTCAAGTAAGGGCCTCGGGTCTAATATCAACCAATTTCCTTGTGATTTCATGAAAACATGCTGCTTTCATCACTTTTAGATGCATTTACAGCTTTTCTGCTGCAAAAAGACGTTTCAGCCTTAAAATACCCCAAAAGTGTCTTTTCTGACATGAAATCATACTTTACATGAGTTTCTTCAAGTAAGGGCCTCTGGACTCATAATAACTAGTTTCCTTGTCTTTTCTGACATGAAATCATACTTTACATGAGTTTCTTCAAGTAAGGGCCTCGGGTCTAATATCAACCAATTTCCTTGTGATTTCATGAAAACATGCTGCTTTCATCACTTTTAGATGCATTTACAGCTTTTCTGTTGCCAAAAGACGTTTCAGCATTAAAATACCCCCAAAGTGTCTTTTCTGACAGGAAACCATACTTTACATGAGTTTCTTCAAGTAAAGGCCTCTGGACTCATATCATACGACTCATTGTGATTTCATGAAAACATGCTGCTTTCATCACTTTTAGATGAATTTACAGCTTTTCTGCTGCCAAAAGACGTTTCAGCCTTAAAATACCCCAAAAGTGTCTTTTCTGACAGGAAACCATAGTTTACATGAGTTTCTTCAAGTAAGGGCCTCTGGACTCATAATAACTAGTTTCCTTGTCTTTTCTGACATGAAATCATACTTTACATGAGTTTCTTCAAGTAAGGGCCTCTGGTCTAATATCAACCAAGTTTCTTGTGATTTCATGAAAACATGCTGCTTTCATCACTTTTAGATGCATTTACAGCTTTTCTGTTGC
>NW_026551369.1:0-463 GCF_027596085.1 Anoplopoma fimbria | reverse complement strand
TTTAGTGCTGAAATCCGGCTTAATCTGTCTTTTAAGGCAGTGAAACGGCGTAAAATGACCGGCATCACAGCGTCAAAACACCCGCAGCAGAGTGCTCCAAGTCAGGGTAAACTCTGGGAGTGACAGCGGGTCTTTTAGCACACTAAAACGGCGTAAAATGAACCGAAACAACCATGCTGCTCCATCCGCCTAAAAAATGACCGCGACCGCCGGCTGAAAACGTCCGTAAAAGAGAGCATGAAGTGGCTAAACAGTGGTGCCATCAGCCTGTCTCTCCATGCTGCTGAATCCGCGTGAAAATGACCGCGACCGCGGGCTGAAAACGGAAGGATAGCATAGCTAGAGGAGGTTGAGCCGTCCGGGAGCTAGAGGAGCCGTCCCGGTAGAATCCCGGTGACCGGGAAATAGGTTCCGGCGATCACCGCGCATTGCATGCCGGGTAGATTTTATTTATTTATTTATT
>NW_026551368.1:0-1680 GCF_027596085.1 Anoplopoma fimbria | reverse complement strand
TTATCCTCAATGCGTGCTGTGATGGCCCTGATGAACGGTGATGAGTGGACTGTGGGAAAGAGCTGTTCAGGACAATCAGCTGTTCACGCTATAATCGGGGAGTCTGAGTCCTCTTCAACCATTGTCCTGACACGTACTACTGGACCTTTCAAAATACCTGTGGTAAGAGCAATGTTTGTGTATCACTGTGTATAATATGGGCACATTCTTCTTATTCGTTCCCTTTCTTTGTGTATTTTCAGATAAGTCATTCAGCTACTTGTGAGTGTTTGAGCAATAGGAAGGAGTATCCCTCTTTCTTTCGAACCATTGCCAGTGATCTCTACCAAAGTCGAGCTCTTGCCCAGATGGTCAAGCACTTTGGCTGGACCTGGGTCAGGGCAGTCAACAGTGACAGTGACTATGGCAACAACGGCATGGCCATCTTCCTTGCTGCAGCCAAGGAGGAAGGAGTGTGTGTGGAGTATACAGAGAAATTTCACCGGGCAGAACCAGAAAAACTCATGAAAGTTGTAGAAGTGATCCGAAAGAGCACTGCCCGGGTCATTGTTGGTTTTCTGGCCCACGTAGAGATGAACAACCTTCTGGAGAAGTTAAGTCTGCACAACATCACAGGCCTGCAGTTTATTGGTGTGGAGGCCTGGATCACTGCTGACAGCCTCGTGACTCCCACCAGCTTTAGTGTGCTAGGAGGTTCACTGGGTTTTGCTGTGCAAAAGGCCAACATCAGTGGCCTGGATGATTTCTTAATCAAAGATTTCTGGGGGACAGAGTTTAAGTGTAAGGAGACAAACGGTGACACCAATGCAGAAACAGCAACATGCAAAGAAAACCAGGATCTAATTGAGTTTAAAGACAATGATGATGATGTTGCAGAGCTGCGATACTTCAGTAACATTTACAAAGCTATCTATGCTGTGGCCCATTCACTGCACAGCCTTTTAAAATGCTCAGAAAGTCAGGGGTGTGACAGGATGATAAAGGTTACTCCTTGGCAGGTAAAAAGGAGAGATTACTGAACGATTTCTTAATTTGCTTTCTTCGGTTATATGTTGACAAATTGTCCTACTATTTTTAAGGTAGTGGAGTCTTTGGAGCAGGTCAATTTTACCATTAACAACGGAGACCGGGTGTGGTTTGACAGCACTGGAGCAGCTGTGGCTAAGTATGAGGTGGTGAACTGGCAGCGTGGATCAGATGACTCAGTCCAATTTAAACCTGTCGGCTATTATGATGCCTCCCTACCTCCTGGAAAGAAGTTTGTCCTCAAGACTGAAGCCATAATGTGGCCTGGGGGAAGACAGAGGCAAATATTATTTTTGACAAGCTTTGACTTATGTAAACTTTAATAGTTGTTTATAAAAAAATAACATCCATCATCTTCTTTGATTTAAAGTTGCCTGTGTCAGTGTGCAGTGAAAGATGTCGTCCAGGAACTCATAAAGTCCTTCAGAAAGGAAAGCCAGTCTGCTGCTATGACTGCATGCCATGTGCAGAGGGAGAAATCAGCAACAGCACAGGTATATGTACCACAGACCTTAGATATGTCAATTTGCATACGTTTTTTGCTTTCCATACTCTATGTATCATGCAAAAGTTCACTATGGTACAGTCTCTCATTTACATTTTCAGGATGTAACTGATAGAATCACACAGTGAGACTAGTCCGAGTACAGATTC
>NW_026551367.1:0-495 GCF_027596085.1 Anoplopoma fimbria | reverse complement strand
AGACCCGCTGTCACTCCCAGAGTTTACCCTGACTTGAAGCACTGTGCTGCGGGTGTTTTGACGCTATGATGCAGGTCATTTTACGCCGTTTCAGTGTGCTAAAAGACCCGCTGTCCTCCCAGAGTTTACCCTGACTTGGAGCACTCTGCTGCGGGTGTTTGACGCTGTGATGCCGGTCATTTTACGCCGTTTCACTGCCTTAAAAGCCAGATTCAGCCGGATTTCAGCACTAAAATCCTCCGGAAAGCGCCTGCTATTTTTTTCCTCCCTGGGCTGCTGGAGGTCATTTTACGCCGTTTTAGTGTGCTAAAAGACCCGCTGTCACTCCCAGAGTTTACCCTGACTTGAAGCACTCTGCTGCGGGTGTTTTGACGCTGTGATGCCGGTCATTTTACGCCGTTTCACCTTTAAAAGCCAGATTCAGCCGGATTTCAGCACTAAAATCCTCCCGGACAGCCCGTGAATATTCCTCTCGCTGGCTCTATTTTCTGGCAC
>NW_026551365.1:0-928 GCF_027596085.1 Anoplopoma fimbria | reverse complement strand
GAAACTGGCTCTAAGCAGCAGTATTTGCAATTTCAGGTCATTTTCAGGTAAAACTGTAGGTAACACCACACATACTGCCAAAAGCTGCTGTTTATCGCTTTAAAGCTCCAAAAACACATTTCTGCAGGATAGTGACTGAAATGTAGGATAATGTTCAATAATACATAGTTTACATGATTTCCATGAAGAAACTGGCTCTAAGCAGCAGTATTTGCAATTTCAGGTCATTTTCAGGTAAAACTGTAGGTAACACCACACATACTGCCAAAAGCTGCTGTTTATCGCTTTAAAGCTCCAAAAACACATTTCTGCAGGATAGTGACTGAAATGTAGGATAATGTTCAATAATACATAGTTTACATGATTTCCATGAAGAAACTGGCTCTAAGCAGCAGTATTTGCAATTTCAGGTCATTTTCAGGTAAAACTGTAGGTAACACCACACATACTGCCAAAAGCTGCTGTTTATCGCTTTAAAGCTCCAAAAACACATTTCTGCAGGATAGTGACTGAAATGTAGGATAATGTTCAATAATACATAGTTTACATGATTTCCATGAAGAAACTGGCTCTAAGCAGCAGTATTTGCAATTTCAGGTCATTTTCAGGTAAAACTGTAGGTAACACCACACATACTGCCAAAAGCTGCTGTTTATCGCTTTAAAGCTCCAAAGACACATTCCTGCAGGATAGTGACTGAAACATAGGACTCTTCAAGCAGCAGTATTTGCAATTTCAGGTCATTTTCAGGTAAAACTGTAGGTAACACCACACATACTGCCAAAAGCTGCTGTTTATCGCTTTAAAGCTCCAAAAACACATTTCTGCAGGATAGTGACTGAAATGTAGGATAATGTTCAATAATACATAGTTTACATGATTTCCATGAAGAAACTGGCTCTAAGCAGCAGTATTTGCAATTTCAGGT
>NW_026551364.1:0-614 GCF_027596085.1 Anoplopoma fimbria | reverse complement strand
TGCAGGTCCGGCACTCCTTTTCCTCCCTTCTCTTTTGTTTTTTTCATTTCGCTTCTTCTGAGCCGTTCCCACTTGGACCCCCACAGGAAATAAAAAATGGCTCGTTCTAGCTCTAAAAGCACTTTCCTAGGTAGAACTGATAAGTAAAAGCAAAGGTAAAATCACTGATTTGATGATTAAAACCTTTCCTTCTAATGTCAGTCCTCTAAGTGTCCAGTAGCCTAGTCTCTGCCTGACTTTCCCTACCACGTCTGGCCAATTTGTTTTCCCTCCCCCTTCCCCATCAAATTTAATCCCAAGTATCTTTTGATAAGTCTGGGTCACAGTCAGGGGAGTCCTGTCATTTCAGTTGCTGTCCATGGTCCATAAAAAAGAGCTTGGGTCTTGCTTCTATTAAGCTTCGACCCAGAGGCTCGTCCATACCAGTCAGTCAAGTCCAGCGTTCTGTTGAGGGATAAAAGGTCAGTGCATAAAATGTTTATGTCGTCCATATATAAAATACATTTGTTATCGAGTCCCCCGCTCCCTGGGACTCTTACCCCATTGATTCGTTGGTCCCTTCTCAAGGCCTGTGCCAAAGGTTCGATACATATAACGTAGAGGAGGGCAGATAA
>NW_026551363.1:0-727 GCF_027596085.1 Anoplopoma fimbria | reverse complement strand
AACAGGGAGACAAACAGAGAGACAGACAGACAGACAGGGAGACAGACAGAGAGACAGACAAACAGGGAGACAAACAGAGAGACAGACAGACAGGGAGACAAACAGAGAGACAGACAGAGAGACAAACAAACAGAGAGACAGAGAGACAAACAGAGAGACAAATAGAGAGACAAACAGAGAGACAAACAGACAGATAGAGAAACAGAGAGACAAACAGGGAGACAGAGAGACAAACAGAGAGACAGACAGACAGGGAGACAAACAGAGAGACAGACAGAGAGACAAACAGAGAGACAGACAGACAAACAGAGAGAGAGACAAACAGAGAGACAGAGAGAGAGACAGACAGAGAGACAAACAGAGAGACAGACAGAGAGACAAACAGAGAGACAGAGAGACAAACAGACAGGGAGACAAACAGAGAGACAGACAGAGAGACAAACAGAGAGACAGAGAGATAAACAGAGACAAATAAAAGACAAAGAGAGACAAACAGAGAGACAAACAGAGAGACAAACAGAGAGAGAGAGAGAGAGACAAACAGAGAGACAAATAGAGAGACAGAGAGACAAACAGAGAGAGAGACAAACAGAGAGACAAACAGAGAGACAGACAGAGAGACAAACAGACAGGGAGACAAACAGAGAGACAGAGAGACAAACAGAGAGACAAAAATAGACAGGGAGACAAACAGAGAGACAGACAGAGAGACAAACAGAGACAGACA
>NW_026551362.1:0-473 GCF_027596085.1 Anoplopoma fimbria | reverse complement strand
GCTGGAGGGGGGATCTGGGGCTGAGGAGAAAGTTTGAGGCCGGGGAAGTGGGTTTTGTCTGGGAATGGGAGGACCTCGGGAGTCGGGAAGTGTATGGAGGTGGGGGTGGGGCTGAATGTTTCGTTCCGAGCAATTCCGGGGTCGAGTCGAAGTTGTGTTCGGCCCGGACGGGGAATTTTCATTCACTTGTTTGTCTTTTTGAATAATTTGTTGTATTTATCGAGATTCAGAACCGGGGCTTGTGCTTCCAGTTTCTTTCGGTTTTTTTTTTCGGTAATCAGGATTTTGTGGCCTGTGTTTTGCTCCATAATAGTCCTGCTTGTAAAATACTGTCATGTATGTGGTTTTCTTTTGAGTTTATTATGCGTTTATTTATGTATTCATTCATTGACATCTCATGTAACCATGTATTGATTTGAGAAATCTGTTTTTCTGCTGCTATAACCAATTTTTGTACATAATGTAAGAAAAGA
>NW_026551361.1:0-11003 GCF_027596085.1 Anoplopoma fimbria | reverse complement strand
GACCATTGTCCAGTCCTCGTGGCTGGGGATCCCCTCCAAATGCCTGTCGATCCCAATCACTGGACCTGCACACTCCCTCTGTCTCACCACCCCGTAGAGGACTCTGTGATTTAGCCTGACTGCTGTTCAGAAATGAAACAAAGATGCAGTCCAGTTTCAGCGAGAGGTGTGGCACATCTCTCCCCCCTGCTTCAATCCCAGCCAGCATGCGGGCCCTCGCCACATACTCGTATCTTCCTCCCCACATGAAAATAAACACGAGGCGCATTAGAGGCCTCCTCATGCTGGCTGGCAGTGGGTATATGTATGCCAAGTACAGGAGAGATGGCAGAACGTCTACCTTCAGAACAAGTACCTTCCCAATGAAAGTCAGGCACCTGCTCTTCCAGAGCGCAAGCTTCTTCTGGACTGCCAAAAGCGCCTGGTCCAGTTGGCCGTGGCACTATGGGCTGTCTCAAAGCTGACCCCTAGTACCTTCAGAGGTCCCGTGCAGAGCGACAGCCCCCCTGGTACATCCGTCCTTTCTTTCCACCGCCCAAAGAACTTCACCGAGGACTTGGCACAATTCAGTTTTGCGCCAGTCACCCGGCCGAAATTCTGGAAAATCTCCAAGGATCGGAGCAAGCATGCGTCGCTGCACAGTAGCAGTGTGGTATCATCTGCATACTGAGACAGTTTGACCCTTAGGCCCCCGCTGCCAGGTACCAGGAAACCTTTCACACCTGGGTCAGCCCGAATGGCTGCCGCCAGGGGCTCCGTATAAAGGATGTAGAGCAGTGGTGAAAGCGGACACCCCTGTCTTACCCTGAGTGCAACCTGAAAACATCCCCTAGGTGACCGTTGACTGAAACCATGCTCCCCACCCCTGTGTACATTAAACGTAACCATCCTACAAAAACCTGACTAAAGCCTAACCTGCTCAAAACCCTAAACATAAAACCCCAGTGAACCCTGTCGAAAGCTTTTGCCTGGTCGAGACCAACCACCATAAGTGGCAGGTGCCTGTCTTCCGCCCAAGCGACAGCGTCCCGAATGAGTTGGAGGTTCCATCTCACCGAGCGCCCCGCCACCCCGCATGTCTGGTCCACATGGATGACATGAGGAAGTGCTGTGCCCAGACGATCCGCTAAGACCTTTGCCAGGAGTTTGTAATCAACACACAGCATGGTCAGTGGCCGCCAGTTCCCTAGGTCGGTGTGATCCCCTTTCTTAAACAGTAGGGAGATAACTCCGGTGGCCAGAGACCCTCCCCTCATACCTGTGCGGAGTATTGCGGACAACACCTCCAGCACTACCGGCCCAAGTATATCCCAAAACTTGAGATAAAACTCCACCGGCAGCCCATCGATGCCAGGCACCTTCCGCCTGTTCATTCTATGGAGGGCACCCTCAAGTTCTTTGAGAGTGAGCGGGGCCTCCATAGCCTGTGCTATGTCAATCGGCACCCGCTGGGTCAGGAGATCCAGAAAAACCTCCCCTCCCCCTACATCTATCTCTTTCTCCCTAAATCTCGTGCGGTAGTAGTCAGTGGCGACATGCACCATCTCAACCCCTTCCGACACTACCCTGCCTAGCTTGTTCCTAACACCGGTCACTACCTGCTTTGCCCTATCAGCTCGAATTGAGCTGAAGAAAGCAGTGGAACACGTCTCAAATTTCTCAAGGAATATTTCACGTGACCGTAACAGGTATGCCCGGGCTCTACCCTCAAAGACGTCCCTAAGCTGTGCTTTAAGGGAGTCACAAGCTTGCTGATTTACAGTGCCGCCACAGTTTCCTCTGGCATACTCAAGCTCGAGGAGGCGCTGCAGGCGAAGCACCTCCCTCTTCGCCAGCCTCGCTTTCCTTTTACAATACTGTAAACAAAATAACTTTATCCGCTCCTTGGCGACCTCCCACCACTCAATCACTCCAGGACACATTGGCCTTAGTCCTACCAGGCCTTTGAAAAACCAGCGAAGATGTTGGTTAAAAGAATCCACCTCCAGGACACTGATGTTAAGACGCCAGAACCCAGGCCCAAAAACTGGCACACATGAGCGCACTTCCAACAAAAGACCATCATGATCGGAGAAGTACGCGGGGAGCAGTCTGCCTGTCAAAGGGCTCAATGACTTTGATAAAAAAACATAATCCAAACGTTTCTCTATGCCCCTTGAGTTGCGCCATGTGGGCCCAGTTACCTGTGGCCTGACCTCCCTTGCCCCATCTACCAAACCATGTTTAGACATTAGGTTGGAGATAAAAGCGTCGCTGGTATCTCCCCCCTTGCCCAACTCAACATTTAAATCACCCCCTAAAATAATCTGCCTATTGGTGGCAAGGTGTGGAACCATAAGGCCGGCCATGTCTTGCCTTTCTGTTGCAGTTTGTGGTCCATAAACTACAATAACCCTGAACTTGGCTCTTCCCCATGTGATATCGGCCCCCATTATCCTCCCCTGAACAATAACAAAAGAAGACTCCAGCCTAATCTCTTTAACGCCAAATAAAATCCCAACCCCCGTCGAATGGACCCCGCCTACACTCCAAACTGAGTGCCCTTTTTTCCACCCCCTCGAGAAATTCCCAACATCCCCCTCATCCCGTAGATGAACCTCCTGCAAAAAACAAATGGCAACATGGTGTGAGTCCACAAAATCAAAAACAACTCTTCTTTTAACTGGGTCCCTCATTCCTCTTACATTCAAAGAGAGAACCTTAAAAGAGCCCATTACAAATTATAAATGTCCATTTCTTAAACGGTTCTCTCTCTCCTAATCGTAGAAATCCTCCCTGTCCATCTGTTCAGCCCAGGAAAAGGGCTCTTGCTTTGGCATGGGTGATGGTCTGCTGGGCCCATCATTTGCATCAACACCCAAAGGGGATGACAGCATGAGCAGGCCGGGGGGGAAATCAAAACCCAGCCCCAACCCTGCAGTTAGCATGGCCTCTTCTTCTCCCACATGCTGTTCATCCACCTCCCCTCCAACCTTTTGACCTGTTTTCCCAGCTCTCTGCTTCTGGGTTCCTCCCTCCTCCGCGTCATCTGCAGCCCTCATTTGCTGACCTGCTTCCTCTCCCCTCCTCCCAGCCATTGTTTCCTCTTTGGTCCGCTCCTCCTTCTTCTCCCCCTTTGACTTTTTGCTGCGTACCCCCTCCTCGATCACGCCGTACTCCGTTGGGGGCCTCACCCCAAAACCTGCGAGCCTCTCCGTGCCCCTTGCTTCGGACCAGGGGTGGGTTTCGGAAACCCGTCCCCGTGCTGTCAGTGAGTGCCTGGACCACTCTATCGCCACTTGCTGCAACTTCCCCCTGGAACATTGCTTCCACTCCACTTCCAAAGGTGCTATCACCAGTCACGACCTGCGCTGGCCTGTCTTGGGCATGTTTGGGTCCCTTTTTTGGCTCCTTTTCTCCGTAGAGGACATCGGACTGTTTGGCCACCTCAGCAAAGGTTTTCTTGCGGTCAGGACAGCTCCTGTACAGGTGGTCCTGTCCTCCGCATCCATGACAGGCCTTTGGTTCTGTGCACTCATTGGCCATGTGCCCTGTTTGTCCACAGAAGCGGCAGCATGATCCCTTACAGCCAGCCTCTGTGTGCCCAGACTGCCTGCATCTCCTGCAGAAAGGTGGCTGCCGTGGGTAAAACAAAAACCCACGATCTCCACCAAGGCTAAAAGAGGCAGGAGGGTGCTTTAGGCCTCCTGGCCCTTCCGGGTCGGGATTTAGCAGCACCTGAAACTGCCGCCGTCCAGTCCAAAACCCCATGGTGTCCTTGATGTGCCTTGCTGCCGTCACCACTTCGCCGTACTGCCCAAGGAAAGCTGCTAGAGCAATATCGGTCACAAATGGGTTGTACATGTGGATGGTTACCGTTCTAAAGTTCGGTTTGTCCAGGTTAAGCACATTGTAGGAGGCTAGAGGCCTTACCCCAGCTTCTGTTCTGCAGGTTTCAGCCACCCTTCCGTAGGTTTGATCTTAGCCAAAAGGCCGAGAAGCGATGATCCCCAACTGTTTGCTGCCCGTGTCAACCTCGTGGCACACGTGTCGCTTGTCATGGTGCAGTACTTTCAATTGGGCATTGCGGGGGATGCTGCTTAGCACAACCGCACAGGCCCTACAAGGTCAAGCACACTTGTCTTGTTAAAATCAGCTTCTATTCTTTTGACAAGTACACAAGGCTCAGCCGAATGGCAAAGCCTGCCAAAAATAGGTTCAACTCATTGGTGTTCCTCTCCACGGAAGTCTTTAGTAAAAGGCGAAAGACTTGTGCGTTATGAAGAGAAACCAAAGTAAGTACCGCCCCGGTGAGAGCAGCCAGAGACACCAGTCGTCCCAGCCAAAACTCTCGCGGTGAGCCTCAGTCGACGTGGCGCGTTCCAAATTCCAAGCCACACCCATTCCACTACTCCCGCCCACATTTCCTTCCGAGAGGGCAATATTCCCACATTCTTCAATTTATTTCCCTCCAATCAAATCGGCGAAACTGAATAGCTGTATTTATCTTCCTTCCCCCTCGCTGTTGATTCAGAGCTGGAAATAATTTCCCCCAGCAGACACGGCTGATGGATATAGTGATTTGAGAGTGGGAGAACAATGAGGTTCCAGGAAGAGCACAATTAAGGAGTAAACAGGGCTTTTCTTTACTCACATACACAGCCTCGTGTCTTGCATTAAAGAGTTTGATGTTTTGTTGTTCACAAGTCATTCGAAGGGTGCACGTTCCTGGCGATGCTGCAATACCAGGTCAATGCGTGGAGTGAACGGAGCAAGCCCCTTTTTCATCTCCCAGTGCTAAAAATCTGCTTAATAAGTTATCCTCATATAGAGGACATATCAGATATTAAACTGATAAGAACAGATACTACACTTGATCTTAGCCAAAAGGCCGAGAAGCGATGATCCCCAACTGTTTGCTGCCCGTGTCAACCTCGTGGCACACGTGTCGCTTGTCATGGTGCAGTACTTTCAATTGGGCATTGCGGGGGATGCTGCTTAGCACAACCGCACAGGCCCTACAAGGTCAAGCACACTTGTCTTGTTAAAATCAGCTTCTATTCTTTTGACAAGTACACAAGGCTCAGCCGAATGGCAAAGCCTGCCAAAAATAGGTTCAACTCATTGGTGTTCCTCTCCACGGAAGTCTTTAGTAAAAGGCGAAAGACTTGTGCGTTATGAAGAGAAACCAAAGTAAGTACCGCCCCCCGGTGAGAGCAGCCAGAGACACCAGTCGTCCCAGCCAAAACTCTCGCGGTGAGCCTCAGTCGACGTGGCGCGTTCCAAATTCCAAGCCACACCCATTCCACTACTCCCGCCCACATTTCCTTCCGAGAGGGCAATATTCCCACATTCTTCAATTTATTTCCCTCCAATCAAATCGGCGAAACTGAATAGCTGTATTTATCTTCCTTCCCCCCTCGCTGTTGATTCAGAGCTGGAAATAATTTCCCCCAGCAGACACGGCTGATGGATATAGTGATTTGAGAGTGGGAGAACAATGAGGTTCCAGGAAGAGCACAATTAAGGAGTAAACAGGGCTTTTCTTTACTCACATACACAGCCTCGTGTCTTGCATTAAAGAGTTTGATGTTTTGTTGTTCACAAGTCATTCGAAGGGTGCACCGTTCCTGGCGATGCTGCAATACCAGGTCAATGCGTGGAGTGAACGGAGCAAGCCCCTTTTTCATCTCCCAGTGCTAAAAATCTGCTTAATAAGTTATCCTCATATAGAGGACATATCAGATATTAAACTGATAAGAACAGATTTTTTTTTTTTTTTTTTTTTTTTTTTTTTTTTTATTTACAAATCATTCAATGCGCATCAGTTATTTACACAATAAAACATGTATTACCTTCAAACCTTTGTTCAAATCAAATAACACAACAACACTAAATTTACATTATTCCCTTTATACATCAAAAACAAAAACAGGGCACCTTTACCATGCCTTGTGATATTACCATCCCCACCCAAAGCCTCCTTTCCACCTTTCCAAGGCAGCATGCTTCCCCCATTTCACAATGTCCCTTTCAATCCTCCCTTTTACATCTTGTTCAACCCGTTTTAACACTCCCTCTATGCCAGTGTTCCTGTTTTTGCTCACTAGGTCTTGCCTTGCCAACCACAAACCCCTCTTTACGAGGCTGATGAATAACCAAATGATGAAATTTCTTCTTCCTGTACCCACCCCTTTTTCCACCCTTGTCCATGTTAAAATGAAACCAACGTCTAGCTGGACTAGCCATGTCGCTGCTCTAGCCCACACCAATCCAGCGAAATGACAGTCCCACATGACATGTCTAAGTGTCTCCTCCCCCGAACAGTTTTCCCTTGGACACTCAGGGGATCTTGCCAAACCATGCCGATGCATCAATGCTCGTACTGGCAAGCTCTTGTGGAGGCACAGCCAATTAAGATCTTTGAGACCATTGTCCAGTCCTCGTGGCTGGATCCCCCTCCAAATGCCTGTCGGGATCCCAATCACTGGACCTGCACACTCCCTCTGTCTCACCACCCCGTAGAGGACTCTGTGATTTAGCCTGACTGCTGTTTCTGAAGCCTCAGGATGGGCCCTCAGCCACCTGGCTGCATGATGGTAATGCCATGGCTGCTGCTCCACCCGGGGTGTCAGGTTGTTCCAAACCAACATGCTCCTGGCCTGATAGGAAAAGTAGAGTCGTAGGAAATGCCCTGAAGGATGCGCAACTGGAGCGGATAACTCCCTAAACAGAAATGAAACAAAGATGCAGTCCAGTTTCAGCGAGAGGTGTGGCACATCTCTCCCCCTGCTTCAATCCCAGCCAGCATGCGGGCCCTCGCCACATACTCGTATCTTCCTCCCCACATGAAAATAAACACGAGGCGCATTAGAGGCCTCCTCATGCTGGCTGGCAGTGGGTATATGTATGCCAAGTACAGGAGAGATGGCAGAACGTCTACCTTCAGAACAAGTACCTTCCCAATGAAAGTCAGGCACCTGCTCTTCCAGAGCGCAAGCTTCTTCTGGACTGCCAAAAGCGCCTGGTCCAGTTGGCCGTGGCACTATGGGCTGTCTCAAAGCTGACCCCTAGTACCTTCAGAGGTCCCGTGCAGAGCGACAGCCCCCCTGGTACATCCGTCCTTTCTTTCCACCGCCCAAAGAACTTCACCGAGGACTTGGCACAATTCAGTTTTGCGCCAGTCACCCGGCCGAAATTCTGGAAAATCTCCAAGGATCGGAGCAAGCATGCGTCGCTGCACAGTAGCAGTGTGGTATCATCTGCATACTGAGACAGTTTGACCCTTAGGCCCCCGCTGCCAGGTACCAGGAAACCTTTCACACCTGGGTCAGCCCGAATGGCTGCCGCCAGGGGCTCCGTATAAAGGATGTAGAGCAGTGGTGAAAGCGGACACCCCTGTCTTACCCCTGAGTGCAACCTGAAAACATCCCCTAGGTGACCGTTGACTGAAACCATGCTCCCCACCCCTGTGTACATTAAACGTAACCATCCTACAAAAACCTGACTAAAGCCTAACCTGCTCAAAACCCTAAACATAAAACCCCAGTGAACCCTGTCGAAAGCTTTTGCCTGGTCGAGACCAACCACCATAAGTGGCAGGTGCCTGTCTTCCGCCCAAGCGACAGCGTCCCGAATGAGTTGGAGGTTCCATCTCACCGAGCGCCCCGCCACCCCGCATGTCTGGTCCACATGGATGACATGAGGAAGTGCTGTGCCCAGACGATCCGCTAAGACCTTTGCCAGGAGTTTGTAATCAACACACAGCATGGTCAGTGGCCGCCAGTTCCCTAGGTCGGTGTGATCCCCTTTCTTAAACAGTAGGGAGATAACTCCGGTGGCCAGAGACCCTCCCCTCATACCTGTGCGGAGTATTGCGGACAACACCTCCAGCACTACCGGCCCAAGTATATCCCAAAACTTGAGATAAAACTCCACCGGCAGCCCATCGATGCCAGGCACCTTCCGCCTGTTCATTCTATGGAGGGCACCCTCAAGTTCTTTGAGAGTGAGCGGGGCCTCCATAGCCTGTGCTATGTCAATCGGCACCCGCTGGGTCAGGAGATCCAGAAAAACCTCCCCTCCCCCTACATCTATCTCTTTCTCCCTAAATCTCGTGCGGTAGTAGTCAGTGGCGACATGCACCATCTCAACCCCTTCCGACACTACCCTGCCTAGCTTGTTCCTAACACCGGTCACTACCTGCTTTGCCCTATCAGCTCGAATTGAGCTGAAGAAAGCAGTGGAACACGTCTCAAATTTCTCAAGGAATATTTCACGTGACCGTAACAGGTATGCCCGGGCTCTACCCTCAAAGACGTCCCTAAGCTGTGCTTTAAGGGAGTCACAAGCTTGCTGATTTACAGTGCCGCCACAGTTTCCTCTGGCATACTCAAGCTCGAGGAGGCGCTGCAGGCGAAGCACCTCCCTCTTCGCCAGCCTCGCTTTCCTTTTACAATACTGTAAACAAAATAACTTTATCCGCTCCTTGGCGACCTCCCACCACTCAATCACTCCAGGACACATTGGCCTTAGTCCTACCAGGCCTTTGAAAAACCAGCGAAGATGTTGGTTAAAAGAATCCACCTCCAGGACACTGATGTTAAGACGCCAGAACCCAGGCCCAAAAACTGGCACACATGAGCGCACTTCCAACAAAAGACCATCATGATCGGAGAAGTACGCGGGGAGCAGTCTGCCTGTCAAAGGGCTCAATGACTTTGATAAAAAAACATAATCCAAACGTTTCTCTATGCCCCTTGAGTTGCGCCATGTGGGCCCAGTTACCTGTGGCCTGACCTCCCTTGCCCCATCTACCAAACCATGTTTAGACATTAGGTTGGAGATAAAAGCGTCGCTGGTATCTCCCCCCTTGCCCAACTCAACATTTAAATCACCCCCTAAAATAATCTGCCTATTGGTGGCAAGGTGTGGAACCATAAGGCCGGCCATGTCTTGCCTTTCTGTTGCAGTTTGTGGTCCATAAACTACAATAACCCTGAACTTGGCTCTTCCCCATGTGATATCGGCCCCCATTATCCTCCCCTGAACAATAACAAAAGAAGACTCCAGCCTAATCTCTTTAACGCCAAATAAAATCCCAACCCCGTCGAATGGACCCCGCCTACACTCCAAACTGAGTGCCCTTTTTCCACCCCCTCGAGAAATTCCCAACATCCCCCTCATCCCGTAGATGAACCTCCTGCAAAAAACAAATGGCAACATGGTGTGAGTCCACAAAATCAAAAACAACTCTTCTTTTAACTGGGTCCCTCATTCCTCTTACATTCAAAGAGAACCTTAAAAGAGCCCATTACAAATTATAAATGTCCATTTCTTAAACGGTTCTCTCTCTCCTAATCGTAGAAATCCTCCCTGTCCATCTGTTCAGCCCAGGAAAAGGGCTCTTGCTTTGGCATGGGTGATGGTCTGCTGGGCCCATCATTTGCATCAACACCCAAAGGGGATGACAGCATGAGCAGGCCGGGGGAAATCAAAACCCAGCCCCAACCCTGCAGTTAGCATGGCCTCTTCTTCTCCCACATGCTGTTCATCCACCTCCCCTCCAACCTTTTGACCTGTTTTCCCAGCTCTCTGCTTCTGGGTTCCTCCCTCCTCCGCGTCATCTGCAGCCCTCATTTGCTGACCTGCTTCCTCTCCCCTCCTCCCAGCCATTGTTTCCTCTTTGGTCCGCTCCTCCTTCTTCTCCCCCTTTGACTTTTTGCTGCGTACCCCTCCTCGATCACGCCGTACTCCGTTGGGGGCCTCACCCCAAAAACCTGCGAGCCTCTCCGTGCCCCTTGCTTCGGACCAGGGGTGGGTTTCGGAAACCCGTCCCCGTGCTGTCAGTGAGTGCCTGGACCACTCTATCGCCACTTGCTGCAACTTCCCCCTGGAACATTGCTTCCACTCCACTTCCAAAGGTGCTATCACCAGTCACGACCTGCGCTGGCCTGTCTTGGGCATGTTTGGGTCCCTTTTTTGGCTCCTTTTCTCCGTAGAGGACATCGGACTGTTTGGCCACCTCAGCAAAGGTTTTCTTGCGGTCAGGACAGCTCCTGTACAGGTGGTCCTGTCCTCCGCATCCATGACAGGCCTTTGGTTCTGTGCACTCATTGGCCATGTGCCCTGTTTGTCCACAGAAGCGGCAGCATGATCCCTTACAGCCAGCCTCTGTGTGCCCAGACTGCCTGCATCTCCTGCAGAAAGGTGGCTGCCGTGGGTAAAACAAAAACCCACGATCTCCACCAAGGCTAAAAGAGGCAGGAGGGTGCTTTAGGCCTCCTGGCCCTTCCGGGTCGGGATTTAGCAGCACCTGAAACTGCCGCCGTCCAGTCCAAAACCCCATGGTGTCCTTGATGTGCCTTGCTGCCGTCACCACTTCGCCGTACTGCCCAAGGAAAGCTGCTAGAGCAATATCGGTCACAAATGGGTTGTACATGTGGATGGTTACCGTTCTAAAGTTCGGTTTGTCCAGGTTAAGCACATTGTAGGAGGCTAGAGGCCTTACCCCAGCTTCTGTTCTGCAGGTTTCAGCCACCCTTCCGTAGGTTTCCTGGTCCCGGAAAGTTGTGTCGAAAGCTTTCTCCTGTTGGTTCCACTGGATGCAGTAAACGTCCTCCACTCTCAAATTCAGCTGCCCCATGATGACTTTCTTGCAAAAAAAAGTTCTGGATAGTAAATCGTCTTCATCTTTCGAAGCCTGGAACCTCAGCGTGTATCTCAGCCCGACCTTTGGAATCGGCTGTGTTGGGGCCATCGTGGCCATTTTCCTTGTGTTCGATCTTGTCTCCGCTTGTCTGTTTGATCTTAGCCAAAAGGCCGAGAAGCGATGATCCCCAACTGTTTGCTGCCCGTGTCAACCTCGTGGCACACGTGTCGCTTGTCATGGTGCAGTACTTTCAATTGGGCATTGCGGGGGATGCTGCTTAGCACAACCGCACAGGCCCTACAAGGTCAAGCACACTTGTCTTGTTAAAATCAGCTTCTATTCTTTTGACAAGTACACAAGGCTCAGCCGAATG
>NW_026551360.1:0-516 GCF_027596085.1 Anoplopoma fimbria | reverse complement strand
TTGAGAATTATGACACTTAACATGCCAATTAGTTTACACAATGCCACTGTTGTTGTTTTTTGTGGAAAAAGATAATTGAACCCTTGATACTAAATGGCAGGATTTTTATTCACAGTCATATGTCAACGATTAGCAACAACATAGGGCAAACAGAAGAAAATGGCTCAGTGTTGTGAAAGAGTAAAAAATACTACAACTTTGAAGCTCTAGATGGAAAGCCTGATATAATAGAATGAATTTATGCTGGGACATTGTTGTCCTTAAGGGTCTTGGTGTCTGTGTTTTCACTATGCTGTCTATTATATACTTATTATATATATTTATATATGAATAAATTTAACCTCAGTTTCTATAACCTTTCCAAAGTTTGAAAAAAAAGCTCACACCCATGCCAATATGTTTGTCATTTGCATTAATACAGCCAAAATGAAACAAATGAATTTGCCACAAATGTCCCTAGTGAGGCACAAGAGTTATTAACTGTAATGTTGCATGACAGACTATACAGGACAACTT
>NW_026551359.1:0-540 GCF_027596085.1 Anoplopoma fimbria | reverse complement strand
TTTCTAAAAGGTGCTATTGACATGAAAAGCTGTCATTACCAACAAAGGCTTTTGTACGAAGTATTAAATAAATTTCAGTAAGCTTGTTCAATACTTTTTCCCTGTGTCATTCCATTTTATTACACATAACTTAATTTCAGAACTTATTTGTTTTGTTTTCTTTGTATGTATGGATTACTTGGGTTGTTACCGACATCTGGTGAAAATTTCATGTCAATAGCACCTTTAGAAATATATTTACTGAGAAAAAAATGGTGACGTGTTCAATACTTATTTTACCCGCTGTATAATAATAATACATGTGCAGAGTCTGGCCTGGATATTTGTATAATGGAAAACAGTGACATGACACAGTTGGAATGTTTATCAGTAGTATTTCCATGATTTGCATGATCCTGTAGTCTCTAACACTTCTCTTCTCACACCTTTGACTCAGGTTTCTTCATCTTCCTGTGGTTTGTCCTGTCTTGGAGAAAGACACGAAAGTCACCTACTAGCATTAGTAGTGTGACAGCCAGCACACAGAGCTGAGCCTCAGCC
>NW_026551358.1:0-499 GCF_027596085.1 Anoplopoma fimbria | reverse complement strand
GCAATGTTTGCTGAGGACGACAGTTGGTCGTCCAGGGTCACACCCAGATTCCTCACAGTCCGAGTTGGCGTCACCACGGCCTCATCAATGGTGATGGACAGGTCCGGTATGCGGGTAACCTCTCGGGGAGGAAGAGTAGCTCCGGTTTTGTCCAGGTTCAGCTTCAGGTGGTGTGTTGCCATCCACTTCGAGATGTCAGCCAAGCACGAGCAATGCGTGCCTCCACTTGGGTGTCACCGGGAGGAAATGGATAAGACCAGCTGGTGTCATCGGCATAACAGTGGTAAGAGAAGTCATGCGAGCGAATAACAGAACCCAGAGATGTTGTGTAGAGCTTAAGAAGAGAAGGGGGCCCAGAACTGAACCTTGTGGAACCCCGTAGTCAGCGTGCGTGGTTCCGACACGGCCCCCCTCCATGTCACCTGGTAGGATCGGCCTGTCAGGTAGGATGCAAGCAGGGAGAGTGCAGAGCCTGAGACGCCCATCCCCTCGAGGGTGG
>NW_026551357.1:0-405 GCF_027596085.1 Anoplopoma fimbria | reverse complement strand
TGTTTTCATAAATTCACAAGGAAACTTGTTATTATGAGTCTAGAGGCCCTTACTTGAAGAAACTCATGTAAAGTATGGTTTCCTGTCAGAAAATACACTTTTGGGGTATTTTAAGGCTGAAACGTCTTTTGGCAGCAGAAAAGCTGTATATGCATCTAAAAGTGATGAAAGTATCATGTTTTCATAAATTCACAAGGAAACTTGTTATTATGAGTCTAGAGGCCCTTACCTGAAGAAACTCATGTAAAGTATGGTTTCATGTCAGAAAATACACTTTTGGGGTATTTTAAGGCTGAAACGTCTTTTGGCAGCAGAAAAGCTGTAAATGCATCTAAAAGTGATGAAAGTATCATGTTTTCATGAAAACAAAAGGAAACATGTTATTATGAGTCCAGAGGCCCTTTA
>NW_026551356.1:0-5299 GCF_027596085.1 Anoplopoma fimbria | reverse complement strand
TCATGCACACTTTTACGGACGTTTTCAGCCGGCGGTCGCGGTCATTTTCTCGCGGATGGAGCAGCATGGAGAGGCAGGCTGATGGCACCACTGTTTACACACTCCATGCTCTCTCTTTTACGGACGTTTTCAGCCGGCGGTCGCGGTCATTTTCTCGCGGATGGAGCAGCATGGAGAGACAGGCTGATGGCACCACTGTTTCCCCACTTCATGCACTCTTTTACGGACGTTTTCAGCCGGCGGTCGCGGTCATTTTCTCGCGGATGGAGCAGCATGGAGAGACAGGCTGATGGCACCACTCTTTACCCACTTCATGCACTCTTTTACGGACGTTTTCAGCCGGCGGTCGCGGTCATTTTCTCGCGGATGGAGCAGCATGGAGAGACAGGCTGATGGCACCACTGTTTCCCCACTTCATGCACTCTTTTACGGACGTTTTCAGCCGGCGGTCGGGGTCATTTTCTCGCGGATGGAGCAGCATGGAGAGGCAGGCTGATGGCACCACTGTTTCCCCACTCCATGCTCTCTCTTTTACGGACGTTTTCAGCCGGCGGTCGCGGTCATTTTCTCGCGGATGGAGCAGCATGGAGAGACAGGCTGATGGCACCACTGTTTCCCCACTTCATGCACTCTTTTACGGACGTTTTCAGCCGGCGGTCGGGGTCATTTTCTCGCGGATGGAGCAGCATGGAGAGGCAGGCTGATGGCACCACTGTTTCCCCACTCCATGCTCTCTCTTTTACGGACGTTTTCAGCCGGCGGTCGCGGTCATTTTCTCGCGGATGGAGCAGCATGGAGAGACAGGCTGACTGCACCACTGTTTCCCCACTCCATGCTCTCTTTTTACGGACGTTTTCAGCCGGCGGTCGCGGTCATTTTCTCGCGGATGGAGCAGCATGGAGAGGCAGGCTGATGGCACCACTGTTTCCCCACTCCATGCTCTCTTTTTACGGACGTTTTCAGCCGGCGGTCGCCGTCATTTTCTCGCGGATGGAGCAGCATGGAGAGACAGGCTGATGGCACCACTGTTTCCCCACTCCATGCTCTCTCTTTTACGGACGTTTTCAGCCGGCGGTCGCGGTCATTTTCTCGCGGATGGAGCAGCATGGAGAGACAGGCTGATGGCACCACTGTTTCCCCACTTCATGCACTCTTTTACGGACGTTTTCAGCCGGCGGTCGCGGTCATTTTCTCGCGGATGGAGCAGCATGGAGAGACAGGCTGATGGCACCACTGTTTCCCCACTTCATGCACTCTTTTACGGACGTTTTCAGCCGGCGGTCGCGGTCATTTTCTCGCGGATGGAGCAGCATGGAGAGACAGGCTGATGGCACCACTCTTTACCCACACTTTGCACTCTTTTACGGACGTTTTCAGCCGGCGGTCGCGGTCATTTTCTCGCGGATGGAGCAGCATGGAGAGACAGGCTGATGGCACCACTGTTTCCCCACTCCATGCTCTCTCTTTTACGGACGTTTTCAGCCGGCGGTCGCGGTCATTTTCTCGCGGATGGAGCAGCATGGAGAGACAGGCTGACTGCACCACTGTTTCCCCACTCCATGCTCTCTCTTTTACGGACGTTTTCAGCCGGCGGTCGCGGTCATTTTCTCGCGGATGGAGCAGCATGGAGAGGCAGGCTGACTGCACCACTGTTTCCCCACTCCATGCTCTCTTTTTACGGACGTTTTCAGCCGGCGGTCGCGGTCATTTTCTCGCGGATGGAGCAGCATGGAGAGGCAGGCTGATGGCACCACTGTTTACACACTCCATGCTCTCTCTTTTACGGACGTTTTCAGCCGGCGGTCGCGGTCATTTTCTCGCGGATGGAGCAGCATGGAGAGGCAGGCTGATGGCACCACTGTTTACACACTCCATGCTCTCTCTTTTACGGACGTTTTCATCCGGCGGTCGCGGTCATTTTCTCGCGGATGGAGCAGCATGGAGAGACAGGCTGATGGCACCACTGTTTCCCCACTTCATGCACTCTTTTACGGACGTTTTCAGCCGGCGGTCGCGGTCATTTTCTCGCGGATGGAGCAGCGTGGAGAGACAGGCTGATGGCACCACTGTTTCCCCACTACATGCTCTCTCTTTTACGGACGTTTTCAGCCGGCGGTCGCGGTCATTTTCACGCGGATGGAGCAGCATGGAGAGACAGGCTGATGGCACCACTGTTTCCCCACTTCATGCACTCTTTTACGGACGTTTTCAGCCGGCGGTCGCGGTCATTTTCTCGCGGATGGAGCAGCGTGGAGAGGCAGGCTGATGGCACCACTGTTTCCCCACTACATGCTCTCTCTTTTACGGACGTTTTCAGCCGGCGGTCGCGGTCATTTTCTCGCGGATGGAGCAGCATGGAGAGGCAGGCTGATGGCACCACTGTTTCCCCACTACATGCTCTCTCTTTTACAGACGTTTTCAGCCGGCGGTCGCGGTCATTTTCTCGCGGATGGAGCAGCATGGAGAGACAGGCTGATGGCACCACTGTTTCCCCACTACATGCTCTCTCTTTTACGGACGTTTTCAGCCGGCGGTCGCGGTCATTTTCACGCGGATGGAGCAGCATGGAGAGACAGGCTGATGGCACCACTGTTTCCCCACTTCATGCACTCTTTTACGGACGTTTTCAGCCGGCGGTCGCGGTCATTTTCTCGCGGATGGAGCAGCGTGGAGAGGCAGGCTGATGGCACCACTGTTTCCCCACTTCATGCACTCTTTTACGGACGTTTTCAGCCGGCGGTCGCGGTCATTTTCTCGCGGATGGAGCAGCGTGGAGAGGCAGGCTGATGGCACCACTGTTTCCCCACTACATGCTCTCTCTTTTACGGACGTTTTCAGCCGGCGGTCGCGGTCATTTTCTCGCGGATGGAGCAGCATGGAGAGGCAGGCTGATGGCACCACTGTTTCCCCACTACATGCTCTCTCTTTTACAGACGTTTTCAGCCGGCGGTCGCGGTCATTTTCTCGCGGATGGAGCAGCATGGAGAGACAGGCTGATGGCACCACTGTTTCCCCACTCCATGCTCTCTCTTTTACGGACGTTTTCAGCCGGCGGTCGCCGTCATTTTCTCGCGGATGGAGCAGCATGGAGAGACAGGCTGATGGCACCACTGTTTCCCCACTCCATGCTCTCTCTTTTACGGACGTTTTCAGCCGGCGGTCGCGGTCATTTTCTCGCGGATGGAGCAGCATGGAGAGACAGGCTGATGGCACCACTGTTTCCCCACTTCATGCACTCTTTTACGGACGTTTTCAGCCGGCGGTCGCGGTCATTTTCTCGCGGATGGAGCAGCATGGAGAGACAGGCTGATGGCACCACTGTTTCCCCACTTCATGCACTCTTTTACGGACGTTTTCAGCCGGCGGTCGCGGTCATTTTCTCGCGGATGGAGCAGCATGGAGAGACAGGCTGATGGCACCACTCTTTACCCACTTCATGCACTCTTTTACGGACGTTTTCAGCCGGCGGTCGCGGTCATTTTCTCGCGGATGGAGCAGCATGGAGAGACAGGCTGATGGCACCACTGTTTCCCCACTCCATGCTCTCTCTTTTACGGACGTTTTCAGCCGGCGGTCGCGGTCATTTTCTCGCGGATGGAGCAGCATGGAGAGACAGGCTGACTGCACCACTGTTTCCCCACTCCATGCTCTCTCTTTTACGGACGTTTTCAGCCGGCGGTCGCGGTCATTTTCTCGCGGATGGAGCAGCATGGAGAGGCAGGCTGACTGCACCACTGTTTCCCCACTCCATGCTCTCTCTTTTACGGACGTTTTCAGCCGGCGGTCGCGGTCATTTTCTCGCGGATGGAGCAGCATGGAGAGGCAGGCTGATGGCACCACTGTTTACACACTCCATGCTCTCTCTTTTACGGACGTTTTCAGCCGGCGGTCGCGGTCATTTTCTCGCGGATGGAGCAGCATGGAGAGGCAGGCTGATGGCACCACTGTTTACACACTCCATGCTCTCTCTTTTACGGACGTTTTCATCCGGCGGTCGCGGTCATTTTCTCGCGGATGGAGCAGCATGGAGAGACAGGCTGATGGCACCACTGTTTCCCCACTTCATGCACTCTTTTACGGACGTTTTCAGCCGGCGGTCGCGGTCATTTTCTCGCGGATGGAGCAGCGTGGAGAGACAGGCTGATGGCACCACTGTTTCCCCACTACATGCTCTCTCTTTTACGGACGTTTTCAGCCGGCGGTCGCGGTCATTTTCACGCGGATGGAGCAGCATGGAGAGACAGGCTGATGGCACCACTGTTTCCCCACTTCATGCACTCTTTTACGGACGTTTTCAGCCGGCGGTCGCGGTCATTTTCTCGCGGATGGAGCAGCGTGGAGAGGCAGGCTGATGGCACCACTGTTTCCCCACTACATGCTCTCTCTTTTACGGACGTTTTCAGCCGGCGGTCGCGGTCATTTTCTCGCGGATGGAGCAGCATGGAGAGGCAGGCTGATGGCACCACTGTTTCCCCACTCCATGCTCTCTCTTTTACGGACGTTTTCAGCCGGCGGTCGCGGTCATTTTCTCGCGGATGGAGCAGCATGGAGAGGCAGGCTGATGGCACCACTGTTTCCCCACTCCATGCTCTCTCTTTTACGGACGTTTTCAGCCGGCGGTCGCGGTCATTTTCTCGCGGATGGAGCAGCATGGAGAGACAGGCTGATGGCACCACTGTTTCCCCACTTCATGCACTCTTTTACGGACGTTTTCAGCCGGCGGTCGTGGTCATTTTCTCGCGGATGGAGCAGCATGGAGAGACAGGCTGATGGCACCACTGTTTACCCACTTAATGCACACTGCACCACTGTTTCCCCACTCCATGCTCTCTCTTTACGGACGTTTTCAGCCGGCGGTCGCGGTCATTTTCTCGCGGATGGAGCAGCATGGAGAGGCAGGCTGATGGCACCACTGTTTCCCCACTCCATGCTCTCTCTTTACGGACGTTTTCAGCCGGCGGTCGCGGTCATTTTCTCGCGGATGGAGCAGCATGGAGAGGCAGGCTGATGGCACCACTGTTTCCCCACTCCATGCTCTCTCTTTTACGGACGTTTTCAGCCGGCGGTCGCGGTCATTTTCTCGCGGATGGAGCAGCATGGAGAGACAGGCTGACTGCACCACTGTTTCCCCACTCCATGCTCTCTCTTTACGGACGTTTTCAGCCGGCGGTCGCGGTCATTTTCTCGCGGATGGAGCAGCATGGAGAGGCAGGCTGATGGCACCACTGTTTCCCCACTCCATGCTCTCTTTTACGGACGTTTTCAGCCGGCGGTCGCGGTCATTTTCTCGCGGATGGAG
>NW_026551355.1:0-67715 GCF_027596085.1 Anoplopoma fimbria | reverse complement strand
GGCATTACTCAACACACAGATTCACAGCATACAACAGACACTGCTGCACAGCAACACTTCCACTGACTCAGACTACAGGAATCGGCATGCTGGATAGCAGCATGTTGAGGTCCATCTGTTGAGGAATCTCTTGTTTTTTCTTCAACATAATAATCAGGGGAGCGCGAACGCAGTCCCCCACTACCACAAATTTTGCAGTCGAGATTCCCACATTTGGGGAATTCGCAGGGGTCAGCACAACCGGAGTGCAATGGCCGAGCCTCGCCCTGGGTGAACCACCTTCTTGATCATGGTATCTCCCCTGCCAGGTAAGTATGATTTGGAAGAGACAGAGACAGGGGGCATTCCCAGACACAGCACCCCGGTTGACGGTTTCCAGATGGCATAATCCATGAGTCCAGTGCCTTGGCAAGCCGTTTGGGCTTCTGAGAAAGAATACACAGGCCAGCAACCAAGCGAAAGCCTGAAATCGAATCATGCCGACAAATTGAAGAATCTTCGGAACACATTTCTTCCACAAAGAAGGAAATGTCGGTGAGGAGAGCACAAATTCAATTTGGGCCCCATCCAAAAGTCCACGCCCCTTCTCATGGCGACTTCGAGACAGGAATTGGCATTACTCAACACACAGATTCACAGCATACAACAGACACTGCTGCACAGCAACACTTCCACTGACTCAGACTACGGGAATCGGCATGCTGGATAGCAGCATGTTGAGGTCCATCTGTTGAGGAATCTCTTGTTTTTTCTTCAACATAATAATCAGGGGAGAGCGAACGCAGTCCCCCACTACCACAAATTTTGCAGTCGAGATTCCCACATTTGGGGAATTCGCAGGGGTCAGCACAACCGGAGTGCAATGGCCGAGCCTCGCCCTGGGTGAACCACCTTCTTGATCATGGTATCTCCCCTGCCAGGTAAGTATGATTTGGAAGAGACAGAGACAGGGGGCATTCCCAGACACAGCACCCCGGTTGACGGTTTCCAGATGGCATAATCCATGAGTCCAGTGCCTTGGCAAGCCGTTTGGGCTTCTGAGAAAGAATACACAGGCCAGCAACCAAGCGAAAGCCTGAAATCGAATCATGCCGACAAATTGAAGAATCTTCGGAACACATTTCTTCCACAAAGAAGGGAAATGTCGGTGAGGAGAGCACAAATTCAATTTGGGCCCCATCCAAAAGGCCACGCCCCCTTCTCATGGCGACTTCGAGACAGGAATTGGCATTACTCAACACACAGATTCACAGCATACAACAGACACTGCTGCACAGCAACACTTCCACTGACTCAGACTACGGG
The DNA here is from genome assembly GCF_027596085.1 of Anoplopoma fimbria. Classification (NCBI taxonomy): domain Eukaryota; kingdom Metazoa; phylum Chordata; class Actinopteri; order Perciformes; family Anoplopomatidae; genus Anoplopoma; species Anoplopoma fimbria. The sequence continues at coordinate 66,410 of NW_026551355.1, read as the reverse complement.
AATCGGCATGCTGGATAGCAGCATGTTGAGGTCCATCTGTTGAGGAATCTCTTGTTTTTTCTTCAACATAATAATCAGGGGAGAGCGCGAACGCAGTCCCCCACTACCACAAATTTTGCAGTCGAGATTCCCACATTTGGGGAATTCGCAGGGGTCAGCACAACCGGAGTGCAATGGCCGAGCCTCGCCCTGGGTGAACCACCTTCTTGATCATGGTATCTCCCCTGCCAGGTAAGTATGATTTGGAAGAGACAGAGACAGGGGGCATTCCCAGACACAGCACCCCGGTTGACGGTTTCCAGATGGCATAATCCATGAGTCCAGTGCCTTGGCAAGCCGTTTGGGCTTCTGAGAAAGAATACACAGGCCAGCAACCAAGCGAAAGCCTGAAATCGAATCATGCCGACAAATTGAAGAATCTTCGGAACACATTTCTTCCACAAAGAAGGGAAATGTCGGTGAGGAGAGCACAAATTCAATTTGGGCCCCATCCAAAAGTCCACGCCCCCTTCTCATGGCGACTTCAAGACAGGAATTGGCATTACTCAACACACAGATTCACAGCATACAACAGACACTGCTGCACAGCAACACACTTTTCTTCTGACTCAGACTACGGGAATCGGCATGCTGGATAGCAGCATGTTGAGGTCCATCTGTTGAGGAATCTCTTGTTTTTTCTTCAACATAATAATCAGGGGAGAGCGCGAACGCAGTCCCCCACTACCACAAATTTTGCAGTCGAGATTCCCACATTTGGGGAATTCGCAGGGGTCAGCACAACCGGAGTGCAATGGCCGAGCCTCGCCCTGGGTGAACCACCTTCTTGATCATGGTATCTCCCCTGCCAGGTAAGTATGATTTGGAAGAGACAGAGACAGGGGGGGCATTCCCAGACACAGCACCCCGGTTGACGGTTTCCAGATGGCATAATCCATGAGTCCAGTGCCTTGGCAAGCCGTTTGGGCTTCTGAGAAAGAATACACAGGCCAGCAACCAAGCGAAAGCCTGAAATCGAATCATGCCGACAAATTGAAGAATCTTCGGAACACATTTCTTCCACAAAGAAGGGAAATGTCGGTGAGGAGAGCACAAATTCAATTTGGGCCCCATCCAAAAGTCCACGCCCCCTTCTCATGGCGACTTCGAGACAGGAATTGGCATTACTCAACACACAGATTCACAGCATACAACAGACACTGCTGCACAGCAACACTTCCACTGACTCAGACTACGGGAATCGGCATGCTGGATAGCAGCATGTTGAGGTCCATCTGTTGAGGAATCTCTTGTTTTTTCTTCAACATAATAATCAGGGGAGAGCGCGAACGCAGTCCCCCACTACCACAAATTTTGCAGTCGAGATTCCCACATTTGGGGAATTCGCAGGGGTCAGCACAACCGGAGTGCAATGGCCGAGCCTCGCCCTGGGTGAACCACCTTCTTGATCATGGTATCTCCCCTGCCAGGTAAGTATGATTTGGAAGAGACAGAGACAGGGGGCATTCCCAGACACAGCACCCCGGTTGACGGTTTCCAGATGGCATAATCCATGAGTCCAGTGCCTTGGCAAGCCGTTTGGGCTTCTGAGAAAGAATACACAGGCCAGCAACCAAGCGAAAGCCTGAAATCGAATCATGCCGACAAATTGAAGAATCTTCGGAACACATTTCTTCCACAAAGAAGGGAAATGTCGGTGAGGAGAGCACAAATTCAATTTGGGCCCCATCCAAAAGGCCACGCCCCCTTCTCATGGCGACTTCGAGACAGGAATTGGCATTACTCAACACACAGATTCACAGCATACAACAGACACTGCTGCACAGCAACACTTCCACTGACTCAGACTACGGGAATCGGCATGCTGGATAGCAGCATGTTGAGGTCCATCTGTTGACCAGGAATCTCTTGTTTTTCTTCAACATAATAATCAGGGGAGAGCGCGAACGCAGTCCCCCACTACCACAAATTTTGCAGTCGAGATTCCCACATTTGGGGAATTCGCAGGGGTCAGCACAACCGGAGTGCAATGGCCGAGCCTCGCCCTGGGTGAACCACCTTCTTGATCATGGTATCTCCCCTGCCAGGTAAGTATGATTTGGAAGAGACAGAGACAGGGGGGGCATTCCCAGACACAGCACCCCGGTTGACGGTTTCCAGATGGCATAATCCATGAGTCCAGTGCCTTGGCAAGCCGTTTGGGCTTCTGAGAAAGAATACACAGGCCAGCAACCAAGCGAAAGCCTGAAATCGAATCATGCCGACAAATTGAAGAATCTTCGGAACACATTTCTTCCACAAAGAAGGGAAATGTCGGTGAGGAGAGCACAAATTCAATTTGGGCCCCATCCAAAAGTCCACGCCCCCTTCTCATGGCGACTTCGAGACAGGAATTGGCATTACTCAACACACAGATTCACAGCATACAACAGACACTGCTGCACAGCAACACTTCCACTGACTCAGACTACGGGAATCGGCATGCTGGATAGCAGCAAGTTGAGGTCCATCTGTTGAGGAATCTCTTGTTTTTCTTCAACATAATAATCAGGGGAGAGCGCGAACGCAGTCCCCCACTACCACAAATTTTGCAGTCGAGATTCCCACATTTGGGGAATTCGCAGGGGTCAGCACAACCGGAGTGCAATGGCCGAGCCTCGCCCTGGGTGAACCACCTTCTTGATCATGGTATCTCCCCTGCCAGGTAAGTATGATTTGGAAGAGACAGAGACAGGGGGGGCATTCCCAGACACAGCACCCCGGTTGACGGTTTCCAGATGGCATAATCCATGAGTCCAGTGCCTTGGCAAGCCGTTTGGGCTTCTGAGAAAGAATACACAGGCCAGCAACCAAGCGAAAGCCTGAAATCGAATCATGCCGACAAATTGAAGAATCTTCGGAACACATTTCTTCCACAAAGAAGGGAAATGTCGGTGAGGAGAGCACAAATTCAATTTGGGCCCCATCCAAAAGTCCACGCCCCCTTCTCATGGCGACTTCGAGACAGGAATTGGCATTACTCAACACACAGATTCACAGCATACAACAGACACTGCTGCACAGCAACACTTCCACTTCCACTGACTCAGACTACGGGAATCGGCATGCTGGATAGCAGCATGTTGAGGTCCATCTGTTGAGGAATCTCTTGTTTTTTCTTCAACATAATAATCAGGGGAGAGCGCGAACGCAGTCCCCCACTACCACAAATTTTGCAGTCGAGATTCCCACATTTGGGGAATTCGCAGGGGTCAGCACAACCGGAGTGCAATGGCCGAGCCTCGCCCTGGGTGAACCACCTTCTTGATCATGGTATCTCCCCTGCCAGGTAAGTATGATTTGGAAGAGACAGAGACAGGGGGGGCATTCCCAGACACAGCACCCCGGTTGACGGTTTCCAGATGGCATAATCCATGAGTCCAGTGCCTTGGCAAGCCGTTTGGGCTTCTGAGAAAGAATACACAGGCCAGCAACCAAGCGAAAGCCTGAAATCGAATCATGCCGACAAATTGAAGAATCTTCGGAACACATTTCTTCCACAAAGAAGGGAAATGTCGGTGAGGAGAGCACAAATTCAATTTGGGCCCCATCCAAAAGTCCACGCCCCCTTCTCATGGCGACTTCGAGACAGGAATTGGCATTACTCAACACACAGATTCACAGCATACAACAGACACTGCTGCACAGCAACACTTCCACTGACTCAGACTACGGGAATCGGCATGCTGGATAGCAGCATGTTGAGGTCCATCTGTTGAGGAATCTCTTGTTTTTTCTTCAACATAATAATCAGGGAGAGCGCGAACGCAGTCCCCCACTACCACAAATTTTGCAGTCGAGATTCCCACATTTGGGGAATTCGCAGGGGTCAGCACAACCGGAGTGCAATGGCCGAGCCTCGCCCTGGGTGAACCACCTTCTTGATCATGGTATCTCCCCTGCCAGGTAAGTATGATTTGGAAGAGACAGAGACAGGGGGGGCATTCCCAGACACAGCACCCCGGTTGACGGTTTCCAGATGGCATAATCCATGAGTCCAGTGCCTTGGCAAGCCGTTTGGGCTTCTGAGAAAGAATACACAGGCCAGCAACCAAGCGAAAGCCTGAAATCGAATCATGCCGACAAATTGAAGAATCTTCGGAACACATTTCTTCCACAAAGAAGGGAAATGTCGGTGAGGAGAGCACAAATTCAATTTGGGCCCCATCCAAAAGTCCACGCCCCCTTCTCATGGCGACTTCGAGACAGGAATTGGCATTACTCAACACACAGATTCACAGCATACAACAGACACTGCTGCACAGCAACACTTCCACTGACTCAGACTACGGGAATCGGCATGCTGGATAGCAGCATGTTGAGGTCCATCTGTTGAGGAATCTCTTGTTTTTTCTTCAACATAATAATCAGGGGAGAGCGCGAACGCAGTCCCCCACTACCACAAATTTTGCAGTCGAGATTCCCACATTTGGGGAATTCGCAGGGGTCAGCACAACCGGAGTGCAATGGCCGAGCCTCGCCCTGGGTGAACCACCTTCTTGATCATGGTATCTCCCCTGCCAGGTAAGTATGATTTGGAAGAGACAGAGACAGGGGGGGCATTCCCAGACACAGCACCCCGGTTGACGGTTTCCAGATGGCATAATCCATGAGTCCAGTGCCTTGGCAAGCCGTTTGGGCTTCTGAGAAAGAATACACAGGCCAGCAACCAAGCGAAAGCCTGAAATCGAATCATGCCGACAAATTGAAGAATCTTCGGAACACATTTCTTCCACAAAGAAGGGAAATGTCGGTGAGGAGAGCACAAATTCAATTTGGGCCCCATCCAAAAGGCCACGCCCCCTTCTCATGGCGACTTCGAGACAGGAATTGGCATTACTCAACACACAGATTCACAGCATACAACAGACACTGCTGCACAGCAACACTCCACTTTTCTTCCACTGACTCAGACTACGGGAATCGGCATGCTGGATAGCAGCATGTTGAGGTCCATCTTTGACCAGGATTCTCTTGTTTTTTCTTCAACATAATAATCAGGAGAGCGCGAACGCAGTCCCCCACTACCACAAATTTTGCAGTCGAGATTCCCACATTTGGGGAATTCGCAGGGGTCAGCACAACCGGAGTGCAATGGCCGAGCCTCGCCCTGGGTGAACCACCTTCTTGATCATGGTATCTCCCCTGCCAGGTAAGTATGATTTGGAAGAGACAGAGACAGGGGGCATTCCCAGACACAGCACCCCGGTTGACGGTTTCCAGATGGCATAATCCATGAGTCCAGTGCCTTGGCAAGCCGTTTGGGCTTCTGAGAAAGAATACACAGGCCAGCAACCAAGCGAAAGCCTGAAATCGAATCATGCCGACAAATTGAAGAATCTTCGGAACACATTTCTTCCACAAAGAAGGGAAATGTCGGTGAGGAGAGCACAAATTCAATTTGGGCCCCATCCAAAAGTCCACGCCCCCTTCTCATGGCGACTTCGAGACAGGAATTGGCATTACTCAACACACAGATTCACAGCATACAACAGACACTGCTGCACAGCAACACTTCCACTGACTCAGACTACGGGAATCGGCATGCTGGATAGCAGCATGTTGAGGTCCATCTGTTGAGGAATCTCTTGTTTTTTTCTTCAACATAATAATCAGGGGAGAGCGCGAACGCAGTCCCCCACTACCACAAATTTTGCAGTCGAGATTCCCACATTTGGGGAATTCGCAGGGGTCAGCACAACCGGAGTGCAATGGCCGAGCCTCGCCCTGGGTGAACCACCTTCTTGATCATGGTATCTCCCCTGCCAGGTAAGTATGATTTGGAAGAGACAGAGACAGGGGGCATTCCCAGACACAGCACCCCGGTTGACGGTTTCCAGATGGCATAATCCATGAGTCCAGTGCCTTGGCAAGCCGTTTGGGCTTCTGAGAAAGAATACACAGGCCAGCAACCAAGCGAAAGCCTGAAATCGAATCATGCCGACAAATTGAAGAATCTTCGGAACACATTTCTTCCACAAAGAAGGGAAATGTCGGTGAGGAGAGCACAAATTCAATTTGGGCCCCATCCAAAAGGCCACGCCCCCTTCTCATGGCGACTTCGAGACAGGAATTGGCATTACTCAACACACAGATTCACAGCATACAACAGACACTGCTGCACAGCAACACTTCCACTGACTCAGACTACGGGAATCGGCATGCTGGATAGCAGCATGTTGAGGTCCATCTGTTGAGGAATCTCTTGTTTTTTCTTCAACATAATAATCAGGGGAGAGCGCGAACGCAGTCCCCCACTACCACAAATTTTGCAGTCGAGATTCCCACATTTGGGGAATTCGCAGGGGTCAGCACAACCGGAGTGCAATGGCCGAGCCTCGCCCTGGGTGAACCACCTTCTTGATCATGGTATCTCCCCTGCCAGGTAAGTATGATTTGGAAGAGACAGAGACAGGGGGGGCATTCCCAGACACAGCACCCCGGTTGACGGTTTCCAGATGGCATAATCCATGAGTCCAGTGCCTTGGCAAGCCGTTTGGGCTTCTGAGAAAGAATACACAGGCCAGCAACCAAGCGAAAGCCTGAAATCGAATCATGCCGACAAATTGAAGAATCTTCGGAACACATTTCTTCCACAAAGAAGGGAAATGTCGGTGAGGAGAGCACAAATTCAATTTGGGCCCCATCCAAAAGGCCACGCCCCCTTCTCATGGCGACTTCGAGACAGGAATTGGCATTACTCAACACACAGATTCACAGCATACAACAGACACTGCTGCACAGCAACACTTCCACTGACTCAGACTACGGGAATCGGCATGCTGGATAGCAGCATGTTGAGGTCCATCTTTGACCAGGATTCGCTTGTTTTTTCTTCAACATAATAATCAGGGGAGAGCGCGAACGCAGTCCCCCACTACCACAAATTTTGCAGTCGAGATTCCCACATTTGGGGAATTCGCAGGGGTCAGCACAACCGGAGTGCAATGGCCGAGCCTCGCCCTGGGTGAACCACCTTCTTGATCATGGTATCTCCCCTGCCAGGTAAGTATGATTTGGAAGAGACAGAGACAGGGGGGGCATTCCCAGACACAGCACCCCGGTTGACGGTTTCCAGATGGCATAATCCATGAGTCCAGTGCCTTGGCAAGCCGTTTGGGCTTCTGAGAAAGAATACACAGGCCAGCAACCAAGCGAAAGCCTGAAATCGAATCATGCCGACAAATTGAAGAATCTTCGGAACACATTTCTTCCACAAAGAAGGGAAATGTCGGTGAGGAGAGCACAAATTCAATTTGGGCCCCATCCAAAAGTCCACGCCCCCTTCTCATGGCGACTTCGAGACAGGAATTGGCATTACTCAACACACAGATTCACAGCATACAACAGACACTGCTGCACAGCAACACATCCACTTTTCTTCCACTGACTCAGACTACGGGAATCGGCATGCTGGATAGCAGCATGTTGAGGTCCATCTTTGACCAGGATTCGCTTGTTTTTTCTTCAACATAATAATCAGGGGAGAGCGCGAACGCAGTCCCCCACTACCACAAATTTTGCAGTCGAGATTCCCACATTTGGGGAATTCGCAGGGGTCAGCACAACCGGAGTGCAATGGCCGAGCCTCGCCCTGGGTGAACCACCTTCTTGATCATGGTATCTCCCCTGCCAGGTAAGTATGATTTGGAAGAGACAGAGACAGGGGGGGCATTCCCAGACACAGCACCCCGGTTGACGGTTTCCAGATGGCATAATCCATGAGTCCAGTGCCTTGGCAAGCCGTTTGGGCTTCTGAGAAAGAATACACAGGCCAGCAACCAAGCGAAAGCCTGAAATCGAATCATGCCGACAAATTGAAGAATCTTCGGAACACATTTCTTCCACAAAGAAGGGAAATGTCGGTGAGGAGAGCACAAATTCAATTTGGGCCCCATCCAAAAGTCCACGCCCCCTTCTCATGGCGACTTCGAGACAGGAATTGGCATTACTCAACACACAGATTCACAGCATACAACAGACACTGCTGCACAGCAACACTTCCACTGACTCAGACTACGGGAATCGGCATGCTGGATAGCAGCATGTTGAGGTCCATCTGTTGAGGAATCTCTTGTTTTTTCTTCAACATAATAATCAGGGGAGAGCGCGAACGCAGTCCCCCACTACCACAAATTTTGCAGTCGAGATTCCCACATTTGGGGAATTCGCAGGGGTCAGCACAACCGGAGTGCAATGGCCGAGCCTCGCCCTGGGTGAACCACCTTCTTGATCATGGTATCTCCCCTGCCAGGTAAGTATGATTTGGAAGAGACAGAGACAGGGGGCATTCCCAGACACAGCACCCCGGTTGACGGTTTCCAGATGGCATAATCCATGAGTCCAGTGCCTTGGCAAGCCGTTTGGGCTTCTGAGAAAGAATACACAGGCCAGCAACCAAGCGAAAGCCTGAAATCGAATCATGCCGACAAATTGAAGAATCTTCGGAACACATTTCTTCCACAAAGAAGGGAAATGTCGGTGAGGAGAGCACAAATTCAATTTGGGCCCCATCCAAAAGTCCACGCCCCCTTCTCATGGCGACTTCGAGACAGGAATTGGCATTACTCAACACACAGATTCACAGCATACAACAGACACTGCTGCACAGCAACACTTCCACTGACTCAGACTACGGGAATCGGCATGCTGGATAGCAGCATGTTGAGGTCCATCTGTTGAGGAATCTCTTGTTTTTTCTTCAACATAATAATCAGGGGAGAGCGCGAACGCAGTCCCCCACTACCACAAATTTTGCAGTCGAGATTCCCACATTTGGGGAATTCGCAGGGGTCAGCACAACCGGAGTGCAATGGCCGAGCCTCGCCCTGGGTGAACCACCTTCTTGATCATGGTATCTCCCCTGCCAGGTAAGTATGATTTGGAAGAGACAGAGACAGGGGGGGCATTCCCAGACACAGCACCCCGGTTGACGGTTTCCAGATGGCATAATCCATGAGTCCAGTGCCTTGGCAAGCCGTTTGGGCTTCTGAGAAAGAATACACAGGCCAGCAACCAAGCGAAAGCCTGAAATCGAATCATGCCGACAAATTGAAGAATCTTCGGAACACATTTCTTCCACAAAGAAGGGAAATGTCGGTGAGGAGAGCACAAATTCAATTTGGGCCCCATCCAAAAGTCCACGCCCCCTTCTCATGGCGACTTCGAGACAGGAATTGGCATTACTCAACACACAGATTCACAGCATACAACAGACACTGCTGCACAGCAACACTTCCACTTTTCTTCCACTGACTCAGACTACGGGAATCGGCATGCTGGATAGCAGCATGTTGAGGTCCATCTTTGACCAGGATTCGCTTGTTTTTTCTTCAACATAATAATCAGGGGAGAGCGCGAACGCAGTCCCCCACTACCACAAATTTTGCAGTCGAGATTCCCACATTTGGGGAATTCGCAGGGGTCAGCACAACCGGAGTGCAATGGCCGAGCCTCGCCCTGGGTGAACCACCTTCTTGATCATGGTATCTCCCTGCCAGGTAAGTATGATTTGGAAGAGACAGAGACAGGGGGGGCATTCCCAGACACAGCACCCCGGTTGACGGTTTCCAGATGGCATAATCCATGAGTCCAGTGCCTTGGCAAGCCGTTTGGGCTTCTGAGAAAGAATACACAGGCCAGCAACCAAGCGAAAGCCTGAAATCGAATCATGCCGACAAATTGAAGAATCTTCGGAACACATTTCTTCCACAAAGAAGGGAAATGTCGGTGAGGAGAGCACAAATTCAATTTGGGCCCCATCCAAAAGTCCACGCCCCCTTCTCATGGCGACTTCGAGACAGGAATTGGCATTACTCAACACACAGATTCACAGCATACAACAGACACTGCTGCACAGCAACACTTCCACTGACTCAGACTACGGGAATCGGCATGCTGGATAGCAGCATGTTGAGGTCCATCTGTTGAGGAATCTCTTGTTTTTTCTTCAACATAATAATCAGGGGAGAGCGCGAACGCAGTCCCCCACTACCACAAATTTTGCAGTCGAGATTCCCACATTTGGGGAATTCGCAGGGGTCAGCACAACCGGAGTGCAATGGCCGAGCCTCGCCCTGGGTGAACCACCTTCTTGATCATGGTATCTCCCCTGCCAGGTAAGTATGATTTGGAAGAGACAGAGACAGGGGGGGCATTCCCAGACACAGCACCCCGGTTGACGGTTTCCAGATGGCATAATCCATGAGTCCAGTGCCTTGGCAAGCCGTTTGGGCTTCTGAGAAAGAATACACAGGCCAGCAACCAAGCGAAAGCCTGAAATCGAATCATGCCGACAAATTGAAGAATCTTCGGAACACATTTCTTCCACAAAGAAGGGAAATGTCGGTGAGGAGAGCACAAATTCAATTTGGGCCCCATCCAAAAGGCCACGCCCCCTTCTCATGGCGACTTCGAGACAGGAATTGGCATTACTCAACACACAGATTCACAGCATACAACAGACACTGCTGCACAGCAACACTTCCACTGACTCAGACTACGGGAATCGGCATGCTGGATAGCAGCATGTTGAGGTCCATCTGTTGAGGAATCTCTTGTTTTTTCTTCAACATAATAATCAGGGGAGAGCGCGAACGCAGTCCCCCACTACCACAAATTTTGCAGTCGAGATTCCCACATTTGGGGAATTCGCAGGGGTCAGCACAACCGGAGTGCAATGGCCGAGCCTCGCCCTGGGTGAACCACCTTCTTGATCATGGTATCTCCCCTGCCAGGTAAGTATGATTTGGAAGAGACAGAGACAGGGGGGGCATTCCCAGACACAGCACCCCGGTTGACGGTTTCCAGATGGCATAATCCATGAGTCCAGTGCCTTGGCAAGCCGTTTGGGCTTCTGAGAAAGAATACACAGGCCAGCAACCAAGCGAAAGCCTGAAATCGAATCATGCCGACAAATTGAAGAATCTTCGGAACACATTTCTTCCACAAAGAAGGGAAATGTCGGTGAGGAGAGCACAAACAATTTGGGCCCCATCCAAAAGTCCACGCCCCCTTCTCATGGCGACTTCGAGACAGGAATTGGCATTACTCAACACACAGATTCACAGCATACAACAGACACTGCTGCACAGCAACACTTCCACTGACTCAGACTACGGGAATCGGCATGCTGGATAGCAGCATGTTGAGGTCCATCTGTTGAGGAATCTCTTGTTTTTTCTTCAACATAATAATCAGGGGAGAGCGCGAACGCAGTCCCCCACTACCACAAATTTTGCAGTCGAGATTCCCACATTTGGGGAATTCGCAGGGGTCAGCACAACCGGAGTGCAATGGCCGAGCCTCGCCCTGGGTGAACCACCTTCTTGATCATGGTATCTCCCCTGCCAGGTAAGTATGATTTGGAAGAGACAGAGACAGGGGGCATTCCCAGACACAGCACCCCGGTTGACGGTTTCCAGATGGCATAATCCATGAGTCCAGTGCCTTGGCAAGCCGTTTGGGCTTCTGAGAAAGAATACACAGGCCAGCAACCAAGCGAAAGCCTGAAATCGAATCATGCCGACAAATTGAAGAATCTTCGGAACACATTTCTTCCACAAAGAAGGGAAATGTCGGTGAGGAGAGCACAAATTCAATTTGGGCCCCATCCAAAAGTCCACGCCCCCTTCTCATGGCGACTTCGAGACAGGAATTGGCATTACTCAACACACAGATTCACAGCATACAACAGACACTGCTGCACAGCAACACTTCCACTGACTCAGACTACGGGAATCGGCATGCTGGATAGCAGCATGTTGAGGTCCATCTTTGACCAGGATTCTCTTGTTTTTTCTTCAACATAATAATCAGGGGAGAGCGCGAACGCAGTCCCCCACTACCACAAATTTTGCAGTCGAGATTCCCACATTTGGGGAATTCGCAGGGGTCAGCACAACCGGAGTGCAATGGCCGAGCCTCGCCCTGGGTGAACCACCTTCTTGATCATGGTATCTCCCCTGCCAGGTAAGTATGATTTGGAAGAGACAGAGACAGGGGGCATTCCCAGACACAGCACCCCGGTTGACGGTTTCCAGATGGCATAATCCATGAGTCCAGTGCCTTGGCAAGCCGTTTGGGCTTCTGAGAAAGAATACACAGGCCAGCAACCAAGCGAAAGCCTGAAATCGAATCATGCCGACAAATTGAAGAATCTTCGGAACACATTTCTTCCACAAAGAAGGGAAATGTCGGTGAGGAGAGCACAAATTCAATTTGGGCCCCATCCAAAAGTCCACGCCCCCTTCTCATGGCGACTTCGAGACAGGAATTGGCATTACTCAACACACAGATTCACAGCATACAACAGACACTGCTGCACAGCAACACTTCCACTGACTCAGACTACGGGAATCGGCATGCTGGATAGCAGCATGTTGAGGTCCATCTGTTGAGGAATCTCTTGTTTTTTCTTCAACATAATAATCAGGGGAGAGCGCGAACGCAGTCCCCCACTACCACAAATTTTGCAGTCGAGATTCCCACATTTGGGGAATTCGCAGGGGTCAGCACAACCGGAGTGCAATGGCCGAGCCTCGCCCTGGGTGAACCACCTTCTTGATCATGGTATCTCCCCTGCCAGGTAAGTATGATTTGGAAGAGACAGAGACAGGGGGGGCATTCCCAGACACAGCACCCCGGTTGACGGTTTCCAGATGGCATAATCCATGAGTCCAGTGCCTTGGCAAGCCGTTTGGGCTTCTGAGAAAGAATACACAGGCCAGCAACCAAGCGAAAGCCTGAAATCGAATCATGCCGACAAATTGAAGAATCTTCGGAACACATTTCTTCCACAAAGAAGGGAAATGTCGGTGAGGAGAGCACAAATTCAATTTGGGCCCCATCCAAAAGGCCACGCCCCCTTCTCATGGCGACTTCGAGACAGGAATTGGCATTACTCAACACACAGATTCACAGCATACAACAGACACTGCTGCACAGCAACACTTCCACTGACTCAGACTACGGGAATCGGCATGCTGGATAGCAGCATGTTGAGGTCCATCTTTGACCAGGATTCGCTTGTTTTTTCTTCAACATAATAATCAGGGGAGAGCGCGAACGCAGTCCCCCACTACCACAAATTTTGCAGTCGAGATTCCCACATTTGGGGAATTCGCAGGGGTCAGCACAACCGGAGTGCAATGGCCGAGCCTCGCCCTGGGTGAACCAATTTTCAATTTTTTTCAATTTTTAGACGTTTATTAAGTCCAGTACATGTGTTACATCAACGATATAGACTTCAGTCAATGCATAATGACATCATACTTTTCAGGATCACATTCATAACTACAAAAACAACTTTTCTCTATTAATATATCCAACTGCATCAAAAAACATAATGGGTAATTTTTAGGTCAAAAAGACACATAATTTATCGACAGTAACATCCACATTTTTTAGGTTCACATAACATCAAAAACAAAACTTCACCATCCCTTTTTCTCATCCCCACTAGATTGAACTATACATTATCAAAATAGGTGAGAAAATAAAGGAGTTTGGGGGACTCTCCACTTTAACAATTTTCTTTTTTTCTCTGTTGTTGACCTGTCTTTTAACATATAATCGTTAAAGATGTTTAACATAGATCTTACAACCATTTTACGTGGGATACAGTATCTTCTCTTAACCCATACATTTCTTGCTTTCCACAGACTTTCTTTTACACAGTTAATGACAGCCCACCATTTATCACCCTTGGCTGTTGGATTCTTTTGTAAACAGCCATAAGCTATATCATCATAGCAAGCAGGAATTTTATACAAAGCTTGCAGCCATGGTGACACAAGTAACCAGACGCCTCTAGCAACAGGGCATGACCAAAAAAGGTGACATAGTGTTTCACTGTCACCACAGGAAGGCCTTGGGCATTTTGCACTGAGGGTGCATTTTCTCCTCTCAAGGAACACTCTTGTTGGCAAACACTGATTTACAACTTGCCAGGCTAAATCTTTGTGGTTATTAGTAAGGATGGATTGATTTACATTCAACCAAACTATTTCTGAGATTTTTTCACTGAGTGTGTCCACAGGAGTTAACCTTGAATGTAATGGGGACAGAGCATGTTCTACTTTTTTTCTTGTGATTTTGTTATACGGGAGTTGGGTTACATCTTGACACCTTATACATGAAAACACTGTATCAAATATTTTTGGCCAGGTTTGCGCATATGGGATGGTTTGAGGTGGCCTTTTTTCCCATGCTCTAAGCACGCCGCGCCCCACCCAAAATGTAGCAAAAGGGGCCCAAGTTGAGGCTGTATCGGGCATCAGACAAGCTTTTATGATTGGGGTCACAAACATTGCTTTTAGCTTACATTCAATGTCTGGGACACCTTTTCCCCCCTTCTCCACAGGCCTGTACATTATTTCTCGTTTTAGTTTCTCATGTTGCCCTCCCCATATAAATTGAAAAATAATTTTTCTAAGTGTCCTCATGAATTTATGTGGGATTGGGAAGGTGGTTGCTAAAGAAGTCAAAGAGGCAAGGATTTCTGCTTTGATAACCAGGACTTTCCCCGTCATTGAAAGATCCCTGTCTTGCCATTGGATGACCTTTCCCCTAATTTTGGGTAATCTGGATGCCCAATTGATTGTTTCCATGTCCTTTCCAATTTTGACTCCTAAAATTTTGATTGTATCTTTTTGTTTTATGAGGCCTATTTGTTCCACAGGCTCTCTCCAGTTCATGTAGAGAACTTCCGACTTTGTTTTATTGACTTGTGTACCTGAGGCTGCAGTAAATTTGTCACAAATCAACAGTGTTTCTCTGACTGACCTATTGTCTGTAAGTATGAGCGTTAGATCGTCCATATACAGGCTGAGTTTTGCCTGTTTTCCTGCTCCCCCTGGCATTTGAAGGCCTCTGATATATTTCTCTTGCCTTAAAACACATGCAAGGGGCTCGATGGCGAGGATGAACAGGGAAGGGGAAAGTGGACAGCCCTGTCGAACACCCGAATTGACACTGAAAAGGGGTGTATTTTCTCCATTTATTGAAACGGAGCTTGCAATGTTGGTATATAGCAAATCCACCCATGTTCTGAATGTGTTCCCAAAATTTAGTTGTGACAACACGGCTTTAAAGAACTGGTGGCTGATACTGTCAAAAGCCTTCTCCAAGTCCAGCCCCAAGATGCAAAGTTGGAGGCCGCGATCTTGGGCAAACAGATAAGAGTCTCTGACCAAAGCAAGATTGTCAGACATGGATCGTCCCTTAACTCCGCATGTTTGGTCCACACCAACCAACTGTTTAATCACTGGTTGCATTCGGAAAAAAAGGGCCTTTGACAGTATCTTAATGTCTACTCCTAAAAGGGTCAAAGGTCTCCAGTTCTTAAGGTCCTTCCTATCTCCCTTTTTTAAAAGAAGGGAGATGGAGCCAGTTCGTAAAGAAGTGGGTAGAGTACCTCTAAGTAAGCTTTCCTTGTACACCTGCAACAATGGGTCTTTTATCTGGTCCCAAAAGGTGTTATAAAACTCTTTGGGTAAGCCGTCCAGGCCTGGAGATCTATTACCCTGCATGCTCTGCATAGCTTTTGTTAACTCACAGATTGTCAAGTCTCTGTCGAGGAAAACTTTTTCTGTATTGTTGAGTTGTGTGGTTAAATGAGACAAAAAGAAGTTAACTGACTGTTCGGATGTGGCTCTGTGTTGGTAAAGATCAGAGTAGAATGTCTTGACAATTTCAGATACATCTTGAGGATCGCTAGCCTCTCTTCCGTCTCTATCCAACACGCTTTCTATACAGTGCCTTGACTTGCCCAGTTTATTAAAAAAATAGCGAGTACACTGTTCGTTCTCTTCTAGGTGTTGCACCCTGCTCCTCGTGAGCACACCTTTACTTTTTTCATTGTACAACTTATTCATATCTTTTTTTAGTTTTGCTATGTCTTCATTCACCTCGAAACCTGAAAGTAAAAGGACATAGTATCGTTGCAACTTTGCTTGCAGTCTTTTTTGAAGAGCTCGTTTTTTTGCGGCTGCTTTCTTACCTTCAGCCATAAAAAATCTTTTAGTTTTACATTTAATATCTTCCCACCACTCTCCCGAGGAGTCGAACAAAGGCTGTAGGGTGAGCCATTGGTTAAGTTTGTCCCTGTACCTTGTCACCACCTCTTGGTTGTCTAGTAGGCTTGTGTTGAGTTTCCAGTTGCCTAGTCCCGTCCTGCATGAGCTATTCATTTCTAGCGTGCAGGTGAGTTTGTGGTGGTCTGAGAAGGGGACTGGTTCAATTGTGCAGTTAAGCGGTGTGGCTCCTGGTGTGGCAAACAAGAAGTCTATACGCGAGAATGTTTTCCCATTGGTCCAAGTATACCCTGGCGTTGACGGATTTATCCTTCTGTAAGTATCAACAAGTTTACAGTCTTTTATAATGCCCTGGAGTGTGTGGGAACTAGCATCTAGTTTCACCAAAGAGGTGGATCTTCTGTCTGCTATGTCAACAATGCAGTTAAAATCTCCCCCAATAATAGCTTCCCTCCCACAATGAGATAAGTTTTGAATGGATTGTAACACTGCTAAGCGGTCTTGAGTCTCAGTTGGGCAATAGGTGTTTAAAACCCTCAGTTTTGTTCCATTCACTTCTATATCGACTAATAGCAGTCTACCATCTATAACCCTCTCAACCCTTTGAATATGGAAATTGTTACCGTTGAAAAGGATTGCCACACCAGAGGCTCTGTTTTTATTATCTCCTGACCATACTGACTGTCCATATAGCCATCTGTTTTCAAATAGTTTGTAATTGTCTTTAAATCCGATAGAGCACTCCTGTAGTAGAAATATATCACCACCACTTCTGTGCAGAAAACTGAAAACGGACTGACACTTAATAGGGTCATTGAGGCCTCTAGTGTTAATGGTGACAACTTTGAGGGATGGCATTTCTATTTGTTATGGGAAGAGAGATCAGCAGTTCACAGACAGGTTTCACACACTTGGGGAGGATTTATCTCTTTTCTTTTTCTTTTTCTTCCCTTGAGTTCTCGAGTTCTCCCCTGCCTCCCCTATGCCACTACTCATTTGGGTGGCAGCTGAGAAAGCAGACAAGCTCTGTGGATCCAGGAAGGAGGAAGAGGTGGACAAAAAGTCAGACCATACCTGATGATCTGGGCTGGATGTGAGCGAATCACCTGATGATTTTTGGGGCCGCTTTCGGGATGGCGTACTGTCCAGAGGAATGTCAGGAGGGGGTGGAGAGTTGGGGAGCACAGCCATGTCCCCAGATGGGTCCAGGTTTTTTCCTTGAAAGGGGGTGTTGGCTGTGCAGTCAGGGGGTAACAATTCATCAAGCATACGGTCCAGTAGTTCTCTGCATTCCTGGGATGAAACAGGAATCTTCACTGTTGAGGTTTGCACTGTTTGCCCGGCTGGTAGGTCCTCCTGGGATTGTTGAAATTCCATTCCATTAGGTTGTTCTTGGGTGGTAATCTGAGCATTCACCCTTGTTATGTTATCCGGGTGGCCGCTCCGGCTCTCCTGCCCTTGACATCCATCGTCCTGTGGAGCCTGGAGTTCTGTAGTGTCCCCATCTCCAGTGGGGAAAGGTGTAGTCTCCGTCTCTCTGTGTTCCCCTGGGGGGATAGGTGCCTGTTGATTCCCTTCAGCAGTTAATTCGGGGTGGTCATGGGCCAAAAGTCCTGGTGGCTGCCGGTCACTGATTCTTTGTTGGTTCTGATTTAAGTATTCTGACTCAATGTCTGTGCTGTCTTGGTCCTTAGGATCTGTCTGTTCCTCTGTTTCTGGAAGATCGAGGTGAGCGGAATATTGATTTAAACCTCTGGCTCTGTTTGCATATGATTCAGGGCAACCCCTAAATGTGTGAGTATTCAATCCACAAAGGTTGCATCTCATCGCTTCGACACAGTCTTTGGTAACGTGGCCATGGCTTTTGCAATTCCTACAGAAGGTGGTATTGCAATTAGCTGCGAGGTGATCTGAAGAGCCACACTTCCTGCACGTTTTGGGCTGTCCAGCATAGAAAACATTGCCCCTAATTGGTCCCAGCTGAATACTGGAGGGAAGGTGTTGGAGTATCCCAGAGACCCCGCTTCTCCTCAGCCGCACGAAAAAACGCCTGGCCCCGGTTCTGATGCCATCTTCGTCTTTTAGCTCCATGCTCCGTAAAACAGAGCAGTGGAAAGACAACCATGTGCAAATGTCCTCCGTCGTTACTTTTTCCGAGTACATGATGACAGTAACTGCTTTGGATTCTCGCTCGGAAAGAGGGATGAGAAACACTTTCTGTAGTCGTGGATTGTTATCCTTTTTCAGGTTGTAGCGCTCAAGGCATTGCTCGAACAAGATGTAGGAAGTAAAAATTACCTCAAAAATTCTTCTTCCAGGCAGAGCAAAAACGTAGTCTAGCTGAGGAGGACTGAATCCGAGTTCCTTCTGGACTACATTCCGGCTGAACTGTAGTCGGTCCATTTCCAGGTCTTCTTGGAGCTCAAAACGAACTGCATTCCTTCGTGAACCAGCTGTCGCCATTGCAGAGGTAGGGATGTCCAATTGTCTCAAAATAGCCTAAGGTCTGACCAGGTTTGATGTCAAGATAAGCGGTGGCCCTAAGAAGCACTGCGGTCAAGCCACACATGCTTCTGAATTCGGCTCCTACTTGATCATGGTATCTCCCCTGCCAGGTAAGTATGATTTGGAAGAGACAGAGACAGGGGGGGCATTCCCAGACACAGCACCCCGGTTGACGGTTTCCAGATGGCATAATCCATGAGTCCAGTGCCTTGGCAAGCCGTTTGGGCTTCTGAGAAAGAATACACAGGCCAGCAACCAAGCGAAAGCCTGAAATCGAATCATGCCGACAAATTGAAGAATCTTCGGAACACATTTCTTCCACAAAGAAGGGAAATGTCGGTGAGGAGAGCACAAATTCAATTTGGGCCCATCCAAAAGGCCACGCCCCCTTCTCATGGCGACTTCAAGACAGGAATTGGCATTACTCAACACACAGATTCACAGCATACAACAGACACTTCCACTTTTCTTCCACTGACTCAGACTACGGGAATCGGCATGCTGGATAGCAGCATGTTGAGGTCCATCTTTGACCAGGATTCGCTTGTTTTTTCTTCAACATAATAATCAGGGGAGAGCGCGAACGCAGTCCCCCACTACCACAAATTTTGCAGTCGAGATTCCCACATTTGGGGAATTCGCAGGGGTCAGCACAACCGGAGTGCAATGGCCGAGCCTCGCCCTGGGTGAACCACCTTCTTGATCATGGTATCTCCCCTGCCAGGTAAGTATGATTTGGAAGAGACAGAGACAGGGGGCATTCCCAGACACAGCACCCCGGTTGACGGTTTCCAGATGGCATAATCCATGAGTCCAGTGCCTTGGCAAGCCGTTTGGGCTTCTGAGAAAGAATACACAGGCCAGCAACCAAGCGAAAGCCTGAAATCGAATCATGCCGACAAATTGAAGAATCTTCGGAACACATTTCTTCCACAAAGAAGGGAAATGTCGGTGAGGAGAGCACAAATTCAATTTGGGCCCCATCCAAAAGTCCACGCCCCCTTCTCATGGCGACTTCGAGACAGGAATTGGCATTACTCAACACACAGATTCACAGCATACAACAGACACTGCTGCACAGCAACACTTCCACTGACTCAGACTACGGGAATCGGCATGCTGGATAGCAGCATGTTGAGGTCCATCTGTTGAGGAATCTCTTGTTTTTTCTTCAACATAATAATCAGGGGAGAGCGAACGCAGTCCCCCACTACCACAAATTTTGCAGTCGAGATTCCCACATTTGGGGAATTCGCAGGGGTCAGCACAACCGGAGTGCAATGGCCGAGCCTCGCCCTGGGTGAACCACCTTCTTGATCATGGTATCTCCCCTGCCAGGTAAGTATGATTTGGAAGAGACAGAGACAGGGGGCATTCCCAGACACAGCACCCCGGTTGACGGTTTCCAGATGGCATAATCCATGAGTCCAGTGCCTTGGCAAGCCGTTTGGGCTTCTGAGAAAGAATACACAGGCCAGCAACCAAGCGAAAGCCTGAAATCGAATCATGCCGACAAATTGAAGAATCTTCGGAACACATTTCTTCCACAAAGAAGGGAAATGTCGGTGAGGAGAGCACAAATTCAATTTGGGCCCCATCCAAAAGGCCACGCCCCCTTCTCATGGCGACTTCGAGACAGGAATTGGCATTACTCAACACACAGATTCACAGCATACAACAGACACTGCTGCACAGCAACACTTCCACTGACTCAGACTAGACGGGAATCGGCATGCTGGATAGCAGCATGTTGAGGTCCATCTGTTGAGGAATCTCTTGTTTTTTCTTCAACATAATAATCAGGGGAGAGCGCGAACGCAGTCCCCCACTACCACAAATTTTGCAGTCGAGATTCCCACATTTGGGGAATTCGCAGGGGTCAGCACAACCGGAGTGCAATGGCCGAGCCTCGCCTGGGTGAACCACCTTCTTGATCATGGTATCTCCCCTGCCAGGTAAGTATGATTTGGAAGAGACAGAGACAGGGGGCATTCCCAGACACAGCACCCCGGTTGACGGTTTCCAGATGGCATAATCCATGAGTCCAGTGCCTTGGCAAGCCGTTTGGGCTTCTGAGAAAGAATACACAGGCCAGCAACCAAGCGAAAGCCTGAAATCGAATCATGCCGACAAATTGAAGAATCTTCGGAACACATTTCTTCCACAAAGAAGGGAAATGTCGGTGAGGAGAGCACAAATTCAATTTGGGCCCCATCCAAAAGTCCACGCCCCCTTCTCATGGCGACTTCGAGACAGGAATTGGCATTACTCAACACACAGATTCACAGCATACAACAGACACTGCTGCACAGCAACACTTCCACTGACTCAGACTACGGGAATCGGCATGCTGGATAGCAGCATGTTGAGGTCCATCTGTTGAGGAATCTCTTGTTTTTTCTTCAACATAATAATCAGGGGAGAGCGCGAACGCAGTCCCCCACTACCACAAATTTTGCAGTCGAGATTCCCACATTTGGGGAATTCGCAGGGGTCAGCACAACCGGAGTGCAATGGCCGAGCCTCGCCCTGGGTGAACCACCTTCTTGATCATGGTATCTCCCCTGCCAGGTAAGTATGATTTGGAAGAGACAGAGACAGGGGGGGCATTCCCAGACACAGCACCCCGGTTGACGGTTTCCAGATGGCATAATCCATGAGTCCAGTGCCTTGGCAAGCCGTTTGGGCTTCTGAGAAAGAATACACAGGCCAGCAACCAAGCGAAAGCCTGAAATCGAATCATGCCGACAAATTGAAGAATCTTCGGAACACATTTCTTCCACAAAGAAGGGAAATGTCGGTGAGGAGAGCACAAATTCAATTTGGGCCCCATCCAAAAGTCCACGCCCCCTTCTCATGGCGACTTCGAGACAGGAATTGGCATTACTCAACACACAGATTCACAGCATACAACAGACACTGCTGCACAGCAACACTTCCACTGACTCAGACTACGGGAATCGGCATGCTGGATAGCAGCATGTTGAGGTCCATCTGTTGAGGAATCTCTTGTTTTTTCTTCAACATAATAATCAGGGGAGAGCGCGAACGCAGTCCCCCACTACCACAAATTTTGCAGTCGAGATTCCCACATTTGGGGAATTCGCAGGGGTCAGCACAACCGGAGTGCAATGGCCGAGCCTCGCCCTGGGTGAACCACCTTCTTGATCATGGTATCTCCCCTGCCAGGTAAGTATGATTTGGAAGAGACAGAGACAGGGGGGGCATTCCCAGACACAGCACCCCGGTTGACGGTTTCCAGATGGCATAATCCATGAGTCCAGTGCCTTGGCAAGCCGTTTGGGCTTCTGAGAAAGAATACACAGGCCAGCAACCAAGCGAAAGCCTGAAATCGAATCATGCCGACAAATTGAAGAATCTTCGGAACACATTTCTTCCACAAAGAAGGGAAATGTCGGTGAGGAGAGCACAAATTCAATTTGGGCCCCATCCAAAAGGCCACGCCCCCTTCTCATGGCGACTTCGAGACAGGAATTGGCATTACTCAACACACAGATTCACAGCATACAACAGACACTGCTGCACAGCAACACTTCCACTGACTCAGACTACGGGAATCGGCATGCTGGATAGCAGCATGTTGAGGTCCATCTGTTGAGGAATCTCTTGTTTTTTCTTCAACATAATAATCAGGGGAGAGCGCGAACGCAGTCCCCCACTACCACAAATTTTGCAGTCGAGATTCCCACATTTGGGGAATTCGCAGGGGTCAGCACAACCGGAGTGCAATGGCCGAGCCTCGCCCTGGGTGAACCACCTTCTTGATCATGGTATCTCCCCTGCCAGGTAAGTATGATTTGGAAGAGACAGAGACAGGGGGGGCATTCCCAGACACAGCACCCCGGTTGACGGTTTCCAGATGGCATAATCCATGAGTCCAGTGCCTTGGCAAGCCGTTTGGGCTTCTGAGAAAGAATACACAGGCCAGCAACCAAGCGAAAGCCTGAAATCGAATCATGCCGACAAATTGAAGAATCTTCGGAACACATTTCTTCCACAAAGAAGGGAAATGTCGGTGAGGAGAGCACAAATTCAATTTGGGCCCCATCCAAAAGTCCACGCCCCCTTCTCATGGCGACTTCGAGACAGGAATTGGCATTACTCAACACACAGATTCACAGCATACAACAGACACTGCTGCACAGCAACACTTCCACTGACTCAGACTACGGGAATCGGCATGCTGGATAGCAGCATGTTGAGGTCCATCTGTTGAGGAATCTCTTGTTTTTTCTTCAACATAATAATCAGGGGAGAGCGCGAACGCAGTCCCCCACTACCACAAATTTTGCAGTCGAGATTCCCACATTTGGGGAATTCGCAGGGGTCAGCACAACCGGAGTGCAATGGCCGAGCCTCGCCCTGGGTGAACCACCTTCTTGATCATGGTATCTCCCCTGCCAGGTAAGTATGATTTGGAAGAGACAGAGACAGGGGGGGCATTCCCAGACACAGCACCCCGGTTGACGGTTTCCAGATGGCATAATCCATGAGTCCAGTGCCTTGGCAAGCCGTTTGGGCTTCTGAGAAAGAATACACAGGCCAGCAACCAAGCGAAAGCCTGAAATCGAATCATGCCGACAAATTGAAGAATCTTCGGAACACATTTCTTCCACAAAGAAGGGAAATGTCGGTGAGGAGAGCACAAATTCAATTTGGGCCCCATCCAAAAGTCCACGCCCCCTTCTCATGGCGACTTCGAGACAGGAATTGGCATTACTCAACACACAGATTCACAGCATACAACAGACACTGCTGCACAGCAACACTTCCACTGACTCAGACTACGGGAATCGGCATGCTGGATAGCAGCATGTTGAGGTCCATCTGTTGAGGAATCTCTTGTTTTTTCTTCAACATAATAATCAGGGGAGAGCGCGAACGCAGTCCCCCACTACCACAAATTTTGCAGTCGAGATTCCCACATTTGGGGAATTCGCAGGGGTCAGCACAACCGGAGTGCAATGGCCGAGCCTCGCCCTGGGTGAACCACCTTCTTGATCATGGTATCTCCCCTGCCAGGTAAGTATGATTTGGAAGAGACAGAGACAGGGGGCATTCCCAGACACAGCACCCCGGTTGACGGTTTCCAGATGGCATAATCCATGAGTCCAGTGCCTTGGCAAGCCGTTTGGGCTTCTGAGAAAGAATACACAGGCCAGCAACCAAGCGAAAGCCTGAAATCGAATCATGCCGACAAATTGAAGAATCTTCGGAACACATTTCTTCCACAAAGAAGGGAAATGTCGGTGAGGAGAGCACAAATTCAATTTGGGCCCCATCCAAAAGTCCACGCCCCCTTCTCATGGCGACTTCGAGACAGGAATTGGCATTACTCAACACACAGATTCACAGCATACAACAGACACTGCTGCACAGCAACACATCTTCCACTTTTCTTCCACTGACTCAGACTACGGGAATCGGCATGCTGGATAGCAGCATGTTGAGGTCCATCTGTTGACCAGGAATCTCTTGTTTTTTCTTCAACATAATAATCAGGGGAGAGCGCGAACGCAGTCCCCCACTACCACAAATTTTGCAGTCGAGATTCCCACATTTGGGGAATTCGCAGGGGTCAGCACAACCGGAGTGCAATGGCCGAGCCTCGCCCTGGGTGAACCACCTTCTTGATCATGGTATCTCCCCTGCCAGGTAAGTATGATTTGGAAGAGACAGAGACAGGGGGGGCATTCCCAGACACAGCACCCCGGTTGACGGTTTCCAGATGGCATAATCCATGAGTCCAGTGCCTTGGCAAGCCGTTTGGGCTTCTGAGAAAGAATACACAGGCCAGCAACCAAGCGAAAGCCTGAAATCGAATCATGCCGACAAATTGAAGAATCTTCGGAACACATTTCTTCCACAAAGAAGGGAAATGTCGGTGAGGAGAGCACAAATTCAATTTTTGGGCCCCATCCAAAAGTCCACGCCCCCTTCTCATGGCGACTTCGAGACAGGAATTGGCATTACTCAACACACAGATTCACAGCATACAACAGACACTGCTGCACAGCAACACTTCCACTGACTCAGACTACGGGAATCGGCATGCTGGATAGCAGCATGTTGAGGTCCATCTGTTGAGGAATCTCTTGTTTTTTCTTCAACATAATAATCAGGGGAGAGCGCGAACGCAGTCCCCCACTACCACAAATTTTGCAGTCGAGATTCCCACATTTGGGGAATTCGCAGGGGTCAGCACAACCGGAGTGCAATGGCCGAGCCTCGCCCTGGGTGAACCACCTTCTTGATCATGGTATCTCCCCTGCCAGGTAAGTATGATTTGGAAGAGACAGAGACAGGGGGGGCATTCCCAGACACAGCACCCCGGTTGACGGTTTCCAGATGGCATAATCCATGAGTCCAGTGCCTTGGCAAGCCGTTTGGGCTTCTGAGAAAGAATACACAGGCCAGCAACCAAGCGAAAGCCTGAAATCGAATCATGCCGACAAATTGAAGAATCTTCGGAACACATTTCTTCCACAAAGAAGGGAAATGTCGGTGAGGAGAGCACAAATTCAATTTGGGCCCCATCCAAAAGTCCACGCCCCCTTCTCATGGCGACTTCGAGACAGGAATTGGCATTACTCAACACACAGATTCACAGCATACAACAGACACTGCTGCACAGCAACACTTCCACTGACTCAGACTACGGGAATCGGCATGCTGGATAGCAGCATGTTGAGGTCCATCTGTTGAGGAATCTCTTGTTTTTTCTTCAACATAATAATCAGGGGAGAGCGCGAACGCAGTCCCCCACTACCACAAATTTTGCAGTCGAGATTCCCACATTTGGGGAATTCGCAGGGGTCAGCACAACCGGAGTGCAATGGCCGAGCCTCGCCCTGGGTGAACCACCTTCTTGATCATGGTATCTCCCCTGCCAGGTAAGTATGATTTGGAAGAGACAGAGACAGGGGGGGCATTCCCAGACACAGCACCCCGGTTGACGGTTTCCAGATGGCATAATCCATGAGTCCAGTGCCTTGGCAAGCCGTTTGGGCTTCTGAGAAAGAATACACAGGCCAGCAACCAAGCGAAAGCCTGAAATCGAATCATGCCGACAAATTGAAGAATCTTCGGAACACATTTCTTCCACAAAGAAGGGAAATGTCGGTGAGGAGAGCACAAATTCAATTTGGGCCCCATCCAAAAGTCCACGCCCCCTTCTCATGGCGACTTCGAGACAGGAATTGGCATTACTCAACACACAGATTCACAGCATACAACAGACACTGCTGCACAGCAACACTTCCACTGACTCAGACTACGGGAATCGGCATGCTGGATAGCAGCATGTTGAGGTCCATCTGTTGAGGAATCTCTTGTTTTTTCTTCAACATAATAATCAGGGGAGAGCGCGAACGCAGTCCCCCACTACCACAAATTTTGCAGTCGAGATTCCCACATTTGGGGAATTCGCAGGGGTCAGCACAACCGGAGTGCAATGGCCGAGCCTCGCCCTGGGTGAACCACCTTCTTGATCATGGTATCTCCCCTGCCAGGTAAGTATGATTTGGAAGAGACAGAGACAGGGGGCATTCCCAGACACAGCACCCCGGTTGACGGTTTCCAGATGGCATAATCCATGAGTCCAGTGCCTTGGCAAGCCGTTTGGGCTTCTGAGAAAGAATACACAGGCCAGCAACCAAGCGAAAGCCTGAAATCGAATCATGCCGACAAATTGAAGAATCTTCGGAACACATTTCTTCCACAAAGAAGGGAAATGTCGGTGAGGAGAGCACAAATTCAATTTGGGCCCATCCAAAAGGCCACGCCCCCTTCTCATGGCGACTTCAAGACAGGAATTGGCATTACTCAACACACAGATTCACAGCATACAACAGACACTGCTGCACAGCAACACATCCACTTTTCTTCCACTGACTCAGACTACGGGAATCGGCATGCTGGATAGCAGCATGTTGAGGTCCATCTTTGACCAGGATTCGCTTGTTTTTTCTTCAACATAATAATCAGGGGAGAGCGAACGCAGTCCCCCACTACCACAAATTTTGCAGTCGAGATTCCCACATTTGGGGAATTCGCAGGGGTCAGCACAACCGGAGTGCAATGGCCGAGCCTCGCCCTGGGTGAACCACCTTCTTGATCATGGTATCTCCCCTGCCAGGTAAGTATGATTTGGAAGAGACAGAGACAGGGGGGGCATTCCCAGACACAGCACCCCGGTTGACGGTTTCCAGATGGCATAATCCATGAGTCCAGTGCCTTGGCAAGCCGTTTGGGCTTCTGAGAAAGAATACACAGGCCAGCAACCAAGCGAAAGCCTGAAATCGAATCATGCCGACAAATTGAAGAATCTTCGGAACACATTTCTTCCACAAAGAAGGGAAATGTCGGTGAGGAGACAAATTCAATTTGGGCCCCATCCAAAAGTCCACGCCCCCTTCTCATGGCGACTTCGAGACAGGAATTGGCATTACTCAACACACAGATTCACAGCATACAACAGACACTGCTGCACAGCAACACTTCCACTGACTCAGACTACGGGAATCGGCATGCTGGATAGCAGCATGTTGAGGTCCATCTGTTGAGGAATCTCTTGTTTTTTCTTCAACATAATAATCAGGGGAGAGCGCGAACGCAGTCCCCCACTACCACAAATTTTGCAGTCGAGATTCCCACATTTGGGGAATTCGCAGGGGTCAGCACAACCGGAGTGCAATGGCCGAGCCTCGCCCTGGGTGAACCACCTTCTTGATCATGGTATCTCCCCTGCCAGGTAAGTATGATTTGGAAGAGACAGAGACAGGGGGCATTCCCAGACACAGCACCCCGGTTGACGGTTTCCAGATGGCATAATCCATGAGTCCAGTGCCTTGGCAAGCCGTTTGGGCTTCTGAGAAAGAATACACAGGCCAGCAACCAAGCGAAAGCCTGAAATCGAATCATGCCGACAAATTGAAGAATCTTCGGAACACATTTCTTCCACAAAGAAGGGAAATGTCGGTGAGGAGAGCACAAATTCAATTTGGGCCCCATCCAAAAGTCCACGCCCCCTTCTCATGGCGACTTCGAGACAGGAATTGGCATTACTCAACACACAGATTCACAGCATACAACAGACACTGCTGCACAGCAACACTTCCACTGACTCAGACTACGGGAATCGGCATGCTGGATAGCAGCATGTTGAGGTCCATCTGTTGAGGAATCTCTTGTTTTTTCTTCAACATAATAATCAGGGGAGAGCGCGAACGCAGTCCCCCACTACCACAAATTTTGCAGTCGAGATTCCCACATTTGGGGAATTCGCAGGGGTCAGCACAACCGGAGTGCAATGGCCGAGCCTCGCCCTGGGTGAACCACCTTCTTGATCATGGTATCTCCCCTGCCAGGTAAGTATGATTTGGAAGAGACAGAGACAGGGGGGGCATTCCCAGACACAGCACCCCGGTTGACGGTTTCCAGATGGCATAATCCATGAGTCCAGTGCCTTGGCAAGCCGTTTGGGCTTCTGAGAAAGAATACACAGGCCAGCAACCAAGCGAAAGCCTGAAATCGAATCATGCCGACAAATTGAAGAATCTTCGGAACACATTTCTTCCACAAAGAAGGGAAATGTCGGTGAGGAGAGCACAAATTCAATTTGGGCCCCATCCAAAAGTCCACGCCCCCTTCTCATGGCGACTTCGAGACAGGAATTGGCATTACTCAACACACAGATTCACAGCATACAACAGACACTGCTGCACAGCAACACTTCCACTGACTCAGACTACGGGAATCGGCATGCTGGATAGCAGCATGTTGAGGTCCATCTGTTGAGGAATCTCTTGTTTTTTCTTCAACATAATAATCAGGGGAGAGCGCGAACGCAGTCCCCCACTACCACAAATTTTGCAGTCGAGATTCCCACATTTGGGGAATTCGCAGGGGTCAGCACAACCGGAGTGCAATGGCCGAGCCTCGCCCTGGGTGAACCACCTTCTTGATCATGGTATCTCCCCTGCCAGGTAAGTATGATTTGGAAGAGACAGAGACAGGGGGGGCATTCCCAGACACAGCACCCCGGTTGACGGTTTCCAGATGGCATAATCCATGAGTCCAGTGCCTTGGCAAGCCGTTTGGGCTTCTGAGAAAGAATACACAGGCCAGCAACCAAGCGAAAGCCTGAAATCGAATCATGCCGACAAATTGAAGAATCTTCGGAACACATTTCTTCCACAAAGAAGGGAAATGTCGGTGAGGAGAGCACAAATTCAATTTGGGCCCCATCCAAAAGTCCACGCCCCCTTCTCATGGCGACTTCGAGACAGGAATTGGCATTACTCAACACACAGATTCACAGCATACAACAGACACTGCTGCACAGCAACACTTCCACTGACTCAGACTACGGGAATCGGCATGCTGGATAGCAGCATGTTGAGGTCCATCTGTTGAGGAATCTCTTGTTTTTTCTTCAACATAATAATCAGGGGAGAGCGCGAACGCAGTCCCCCACTACCACAAATTTTGCAGTCGAGATTCCCACATTTGGGGAATTCGCAGGGGTCAGCACAACCGGAGTGCAATGGCCGAGCCTCGCCCTGGGTGAACCACCTTCTTGATCATGGTATCTCCCCTGCCAGGTAAGTATGATTTGGAAGAGACAGAGACAGGGGGCATTCCCAGACACAGCACCCCGGTTGACGGTTTCCAGATGGCATAATCCATGAGTCCAGTGCCTTGGCAAGCCGTTTGGGCTTCTGAGAAAGAATACACAGGCCAGCAACCAAGCGAAAGCCTGAAATCGAATCATGCCGACAAATTGAAGAATCTTCGGAACACATTTCTTCCACAAAGAAGGGAAATGTCGGTGAGGAGAGCACAAATTCAATTTGGGCCCCATCCAAAAGTCCACGCCCCCTTCTCATGGCGACTTCGAGACAGGAATTGGCATTACTCAACACACAGATTCACAGCATACAACAGACACTGCTGCACAGCAACACTTCCACTTTTCTTCCACTGACTCAGACTACGGGAATCGGCATGCTGGATAGCAGCATGTTGAGGTCCATCTTTGACCAATCTCTTGTTTTTTCTTCAACATAATAATCAGGGGAGAGCGCGAACGCAGTCCCCCACTACCACAAATTTTGCAGTCGAGATTCCCACATTTGGGGAATTCGCAGGGGTCAGCACAACCGGAGTGCAATGGCCGAGCCTCGCCCTGGGTGAACCACCTTCTTGATCATGGTATCTCCCCTGCCAGGTAAGTATGATTTGGAAGAGACAGAGACAGGGGGCATTCCCAGACACAGCACCCCGGTTGACGGTTTCCAGATGGCATAATCCATGAGTCCAGTGCCTTGGCAAGCCGTTGGGCTTCTGAGAAAGAATACACAGGCCAGCAACCAAGCGAAAGCCTGAAATCGAATCATGCCGACAAATTGAAGAATCTTCGGAACACATTTCTTCCACAAAGAAGGGAAATGTCGGTGAGGAGAGCACAAATTCAATTTGGGCCCCATCCAAAAGTCCACGCCCCCTTCTCATGGCGACTTCGAGACAGGAATTGGCATTACTCAACACACAGATTCACAGCATACAACAGACACTGCTGCACAGCAACACTTTTTCTTCCACTGACTCAGACTACGGGAATCGGCATGCTGGATAGCAGCATGTTGAGGTCCATCTTTGACCAGGATTCTCTTGTTTTTTCTTCAACATAATAATCAGGGGAGAGCGCGAACGCAGTCCCCCACTACCACAAATTTTGCAGTCGAGATTCCCACATTTGGGGAATTCGCAGGGGTCAGCACAACCGGAGTGCAATGGCCGAGCCTCGCCCTGGGTGAACCACCTTCTTGATATGGTATCTCCCCTGCCAGGTAAGTATGATTTGGAAGAGACAGAGACAGGGGGGGCATTCCCAGACACAGCACCCCGGTTGACGGTTTCCAGATGGCATAATCCATGAGTCCAGTGCCTTGGCAAGCCGTTTGGGCTTCTGAGAAAGAATACACAGGCCAGCAACCAAGCGAAAGCCTGAAATCGAATCATGCCGACAAATTGAAGAATCTTCGGAACACATTTCTTCCACAAAGAAGGGAAATGTCGGTGAGGAGAGCACAAATTCAATTTGGGCCCCATCCAAAAGTCCACGCCCCCTTCTCATGGCGACTTCGAGACAGGAATTGGCATTACTCAACACACAGATTCACAGCATACAACAGACACTGCTGCACAGCAACACTTCCACTGACTCAGACTACGGGAATCGGCATGCTGGATAGCAGCATGTTGAGGTCCATCTGTTGAGGAATCTCTTGTTTTTTCTTCAACATAATAATCAGGGGAGAGCGCGAACGCAGTCCCCCACTACCACAAATTTTGCAGTCGAGATTCCCACATTTGGGGAATTCGCAGGGGTCAGCACAACCGGAGTGCAATGGCCGAGCCTCGCCCTGGGTGAACCACCTTCTTGATCATGGTATCTCCCCTGCCAGGTAAGTATGATTTGGAAGAGACAGAGACAGGGGGCATTCCCAGACACAGCACCCCGGTTGACGGTTTCCAGATGGCATAATCCATGAGTCCAGTGCCTTGGCAAGCCGTTTGGGCTTCTGAGAAAGAATACACAGGCCAGCAACCAAGCGAAAGCCTGAAATCGAATCATGCCGACAAATTGAAGAATCTTCGGAACACATTTCTTCCACAAAGAAGGGAAATGTCGGTGAGGAGAGCACAAATTCAATTTGGGCCCCATCCAAAAGTCCACGCCCCCTTCTCATGGCGACTTCGAGACAGGAATTGGCATTACTCAACACACAGATTCACAGCATACAACAGACACTGCTGCACAGCAACACTTCCACTGACTCAGACTACGGGAATCGGCATGCTGGATAGCAGCATGTTGAGGTCCATCTGTTGAGGAATCTCTTGTTTTTTCTTCAACATAATAATCAGGGGAGAGCGCGAACGCAGTCCCCCACTACCACAAATTTTGCAGTCGAGATTCCCACATTTGGGGAATTCGCAGGGGTCAGCACAACCGGAGTGCAATGGCCGAGCCTCGCCCTGGGTGAACCACCTTCTTGATCATGGTATCTCCCCTGCCAGGTAAGTATGATTTGGAAGAGACAGAGACAGGGGGGGCATTCCCAGACACAGCACCCCGGTTGACGGTTTCCAGATGGCATAATCCATGAGTCCAGTGCCTTGGCAAGCCGTTTGGGCTTCTGAGAAAGAATACACAGGCCAGCAACCAAGCGAAAGCCTGAAATCGAATCATGCCGACAAATTGAAGAATCTTCGGAACACATTTCTTCCACAAAGAAGGGAAATGTCGGTGAGGAGAGCACAAATTCAATTTGGGCCCCATCCAAAAGTCCACGCCCCCTTCTCATGGCGACTTCGAGACAGGAATTGGCATTACTCAACACACAGATTCACAGCATACAACAGACACTGCTGCACAGCAACACTTCCACTGACTCAGACTACGGGAATCGGCATGCTGGATAGCAGCATGTTGAGGTCCATCTGTTGAGGAATCTCTTGTTTTTTCTTCAACATAATAATCAGGGGAGAGCGCGAACGCAGTCCCCCACTACCACAAATTTTGCAGTCGAGATTCCCACATTTGGGGAATTCGCAGGGGTCAGCACAACCGGAGTGCAATGGCCGAGCCTCGCCCTGGGTGAACCACCTTCTTGATCATGGTATCTCCCCTGCCAGGTAAGTATGATTTGGAAGAGACAGAGACAGGGGGCATTCCCAGACACAGCACCCCGGTTGACGGTTTCCAGATGGCATAATCCATGAGTCCAGTGCCTTGGCAAGCCGTTTGGGCTTCTGAGAAAGAATACACAGGCCAGCAACCAAGCGAAAGCCTGAAATCGAATCATGCCGACAAATTGAAGAATCTTCGGAACACATTTCTTCCACAAAGAAGGGAAATGTCGGTGAGGAGAGCACAAATTCAATTTGGGCCCCATCCAAAAGTCCACGCCCCCTTCTCATGGCGACTTCGAGACAGGAATTGGCATTACTCAACACACAGATTCACAGCATACAACAGACACTGCTGCACAGCAACACTTCCACTGACTCAGACTACGGGAATCGGCATGCTGGATAGCAGCATGTTGAGGTCCATCTGTTGAGGAATCTCTTGTTTTTTCTTCAACATAATAATCAGGGGAGAGCGCGAACGCAGTCCCCCACTACCACAAATTTTGCAGTCGAGATTCCCACATTTGGGGAATTCGCAGGGGTCAGCACAACCGGAGTGCAATGGCCGAGCCTCGCCCTGGGTGAACCACCTTCTTGATCATGGTATCTCCCCTGCCAGGTAAGTATGATTTGGAAGAGACAGAGACAGGGGGGGCATTCCCAGACACAGCACCCCGGTTGACGGTTTCCAGATGGCATAATCCATGAGTCCAGTGCCTTGGCAAGCCGTTTGGGCTTCTGAGAAAGAATACACAGGCCAGCAACCAAGCGAAAGCCTGAAATCGAATCATGCCGACAAATTGAAGAATCTTCGGAACACATTTCTTCCACAAAGAAGGGAAATGTCGGTGAGGAGAGCACAAATTCAATTTGGGCCCCATCCAAAAGTCCACGCCCCCTTCTCATGGCGACTTCGAGACAGGAATTGGCATTACTCAACACACAGATTCACAGCATACAACAGACACTGCTGCACAGCAACACTTCCACTGACTCAGACTACGGGAATCGGCATGCTGGATAGCAGCATGTTGAGGTCCATCTGTTGAGGAATCTCTTGTTTTTTCTTCAACATAATAATCAGGGGAGAGCGCGAACGCAGTCCCCCACTACCACAAATTTTGCAGTCGAGATTCCCACATTTGGGGAATTCGCAGGGGTCAGCACAACCGGAGTGCAATGGCCGAGCCTCGCCCTGGGTGAACCACCTTCTTGATCATGGTATCTCCCCTGCCAGGTAAGTATGATTTGGAAGAGACAGAGACAGGGGGCATTCCCAGACACAGCACCCCGGTTGACGGTTTCCAGATGGCATAATCCATGAGTCCAGTGCCTTGGCAAGCCGTTTGGGCTTCTGAGAAAGAATACACAGGCCAGCAACCAAGCGAAAGCCTGAAATCGAATCATGCCGACAAATTGAAGAATCTTCGGAACACATTTCTTCCACAAAGAAGGGAAATGTCGGTGAGGAGAGCACAAATTCAATTTGGGCCCCATCCAAAAGTCCACGCCCCCTTCTCATGGCGACTTCGAGACAGGAATTGGCATTACTCAACACACAGATTCACAGCATACAACAGACACTGCTGCACAGCAACACTTCCACTGACTCAGACTACGGGAATCGGCATGCTGGATAGCAGCATGTTGAGGTCCATCTGTTGAGGAATCTCTTGTTTTTTCTTCAACATAATAATCAGGGGAGAGCGCGAACGCAGTCCCCCACTACCACAAATTTTGCAGTCGAGATTCCCACATTTGGGGAATTCGCAGGGGTCAGCACAACCGGAGTGCAATGGCCGAGCCTCGCCCTGGGTGAACCACCTTCTTGATCATGGTATCTCCCCTGCCAGGTAAGTATGATTTGGAAGAGACAGAGACAGGGGGCATTCCCAGACACAGCACCCCGGTTGACGGTTTCCAGATGGCATAATCCATGAGTCCAGTGCCTTGGCAAGCCGTTTGGGCTTCTGAGAAAGAATACACAGGCCAGCAACCAAGCGAAAGCCTGAAATCGAATCATGCCGACAAATTGAAGAATCTTCGGAACACATTTCTTCCACAAAGAAGGGAAATGTCGGTGAGGAGAGCACAAATTCAATTTGGGCCCCATCCAAAAGTCCACGCCCCTTCTCATGGCGACTTCGAGACAGGAATTGGCATTACTCAACACACAGATTCACAGCATACAACAGACACTGCTGCACAGCAACACTTCCACTGACTCAGACTACGGGAATCGGCATGCTGGATAGCAGCATGTTGAGGTCCATCTGTTGAGGAATCTCTTGTTTTTTCTTCAACATAATAATCAGGGAGAGCGCGAACGCAGTCCCCCACTACCACAAATTTTGCAGTCGAGATTCCCACATTTGGGGAATTCGCAGGGGTCAGCACAACCGGAGTGCAATGGCCGAGCCTCGCCCTGGGTGAACCACCTTCTTGATCATGGTATCTCCCCTGCCAGGTAAGTATGATTTGGAAGAGACAGAGACAGGGGGGGCATTCCCAGACACAGCACCCCGGTTGACGGTTTCCAGATGGCATAATCCATGAGTCCAGTGCCTTGGCAAGCCGTTTGGGCTTCTGAGAAAGAATACACAGGCCAGCAACCAAGCGAAAGCCTGAAATCGAATCATGCCGACAAATTGAAGAATCTTCGGAACACATTTCTTCCACAAAGAAGGGAAATGTCGGTGAGGAGAGCACAAATTCAATTTGGGCCCCATCCAAAAGGCCACGCCCCCTTCTCATGGCGACTTCGAGACAGGAATTGGCATTACTCAACACACAGATTCACAGCATACAACAGACACTGCTGCACAGCAACACTTCCACTGACTCAGACTACGGGAATCGGCATGCTGGATAGCAGCATGTTGAGGTCCATCTGTTGAGGAATCTCTTGTTTTTTCTTCAACATAATAATCAGGGGAGAGCGCGAACGCAGTCCCCCACTACCACAAATTTTGCAGTCGAGATTCCCACATTTGGGGAATTCGCAGGGGTCAGCACAACCGGAGTGCAATGGCCGAGCCTCGCCCTGGGTGAACCACCTTCTTGATCATGGTATCTCCCCTGCCAGGTAAGTATGATTTGGAAGAGACAGAGACAGGGGGGGCATTCCCAGACACAGCACCCCGGTTGACGGTTTCCAGATGGCATAATCCATGAGTCCAGTGCCTTGGCAAGCCGTTTGGGCTTCTGAGAAAGAATACACAGGCCAGCAACCAAGCGAAAGCCTGAAATCGAATCATGCCGACAAATTGAAGAATCTTCGGAACACATTTCTTCCACAAAGAAGGGAAATGTCGGTGAGGAGAGCACAAATTCAATTTGGGCCCCATCCAAAAGTCCACGCCCCCTTCTCATGGCGACTTCGAGACAGGAATTGGCATTACTCAACACACAGATTCACAGCATACAACAGACACTGCTGCACAGCAACACTTCCACTGACTCAGACTACGGGAATCGGCATGCTGGATAGCAGCATGTTGAGGTCCATCTGTTGAGGAATCTCTTGTTTTTTCTTCAACATAATAATCAGGGAGAGCGCGAACGCAGTCCCCCACTACCACAAATTTTGCAGTCGAGATTCCCACATTTGGGGAATTCGCAGGGGTCAGCACAACCGGAGTGCAATGGCCGAGCCTCGCCCTGGGTGAACCACCTTCTTGATCATGGTATCTCCCCTGCCAGGTAAGTATGATTTGGAAGAGACAGAGACAGGGGGGGCATTCCCAGACACAGCACCCCGGTTGACGGTTTCCAGATGGCATAATCCATGAGTCCAGTGCCTTGGCAAGCCGTTTGGGCTTCTGAGAAAGAATACACAGGCCAGCAACCAAGCGAAAGCCTGAAATCGAATCATGCCGACAAATTGAAGAATCTTCGGAACACATTTCTTCCACAAAGAAGGGAAATGTCGGTGAGGAGAGCACAAATTCAATTTGGGCCCCATCCAAAAGTCCACGCCCCCTTCTCATGGCGACTTCGAGACAGGAATTGGCATTACTCAACACACAGATTCACAGCATACAACAGACACTGCTGCACAGCAACACTTCCACTGACTCAGACTACGGGAATCGGCATGCTGGATAGCAGCATGTTGAGGTCCATCTGTTGAGGAATCTCTTGTTTTTTCTTCAACATAATAATCAGGGGAGAGCGCGAACGCAGTCCCCCACTACCACAAATTTTGCAGTCGAGATTCCCACATTTGGGGAATTCGCAGGGGTCAGCACAACCGGAGTGCAATGGCCGAGCCTCGCCCTGGGTGAACCACCTTCTTGATCATGGTATCTCCCCTGCCAGGTAAGTATGATTTGGAAGAGACAGAGACAGGGGGGGCATTCCCAGACACAGCACCCCGGTTGACGGTTTCCAGATGGCATAATCCATGAGTCCAGTGCCTTGGCAAGCCGTTTGGGCTTCTGAGAAAGAATACACAGGCCAGCAACCAAGCGAAAGCCTGAAATCGAATCATGCCGACAAATTGAAGAATCTTCGGAACACATTTCTTCCACAAAGAAGGGAAATGTCGGTGAGGAGAGCACAAATTCAATTTGGGCCCCATCCAAAAGTCCACGCCCCCTTCTCATGGCGACTTCGAGACAGGAATTGGCATTACTCAACACACAGATTCACAGCATACAACAGACACTGCTGCACAGCAACACTTCCACTGACTCAGACTACGGGAATCGGCATGCTGGATAGCAGCATGTTGAGGTCCATCTGTTGAGGAATCTCTTGTTTTTTCTTCAACATAATAATCAGGGGAGAGCGCGAACGCAGTCCCCCACTACCACAAATTTTGCAGTCGAGATTCCCACATTTGGGGAATTCGCAGGGGTCAGCACAACCGGAGTGCAATGGCCGAGCCTCGCCCTGGGTGAACCACCTTCTTGATCATGGTATCTCCCCTGCCAGGTAAGTATGATTTGGAAGAGACAGAGACAGGGGGGGCATTCCCAGACACAGCACCCCGGTTGACGGTTTCCAGATGGCATAATCCATGAGTCCAGTGCCTTGGCAAGCCGTTTGGGCTTCTGAGAAAGAATACACAGGCCAGCAACCAAGCGAAAGCCTGAAATCGAATCATGCCGACAAATTGAAGAATCTTCGGAACACATTTCTTCCACAAAGAAGGGAAATGTCGGTGAGGAGAGCACAAATTCAATTTGGGCCCCATCCAAAAGGCCACGCCCCCTTCTCATGGCGACTTCAAGACAGGAATTGGCATTACTCAACACACAGATTCACAGCATACAACAGACACTGCTGCACAGCAACACTCCACTTTTCTTCCACTGACTCAGACTACGGGAATCGGCATGCTGGATAGCAGCATGTTGAGGTCCATCTGTTGAGGAATCTCTTGTTTTTTCTTCAACATAATAATCAGGGGAGAGCGCGAACGCAGTCCCCCACTACCACAAATTTTGCAGTCGAGATTCCCACATTTGGGGAATTCGCAGGGGTCAGCACAACCGGAGTGCAATGGCCGAGCCTCGCCCTGGGTGAACCACCTTCTTGATCATGGTATCTCCCCTGCCAGGTAAGTATGATTTGGAAGAGACAGAGACAGGGGGGGCATTCCCAGACACAGCACCCCGGTTGACGGTTTCCAGATGGCATAATCCATGAGTCCAGTGCCTTGGCAAGCCGTTTGGGCTTCTGAGAAAGAATACACAGGCCAGCAACCAAGCGAAAGCCTGAAATCGAATCATGCCGACAAATTGAAGAATCTTCGGAACACATTTCTTCCACAAAGAAGGGAAATGTCGGTGAGGAGAGCACAAATTCAATTTGGGCCCCATCCAAAAGTCCACGCCCCCTTCTCATGGCGACTTCGAGACAGGAATTGGCATTACTCAACACACAGATTCACAGCATACAACAGACACTGCTGCACAGCAACACTTCCACTGACTCAGACTACGGGAATCGGCATGCTGGATAGCAGCATGTTGAGGTCCATCTGTTGAGGAATCTCTTGTTTTTTCTTCAACATAATAATCAGGGGAGAGCGCGAACGCAGTCCCCCACTACCACAAATTTTGCAGTCGAGATTCCCACATTTGGGGAATTCGCAGGGGTCAGCACAACCGGAGTGCAATGGCGAGCCTCGCCCTGGGTGAACCACCTTCTTGATCATGGTATCTCCCCTGCCAGGTAAGTATGATTTGGAAGAGACAGAGACAGGGGGGGCATTCCCAGACACAGCACCCCGGTTGACGGTTTCCAGATGGCATAATCCATGAGTCCAGTGCCTTGGCAAGCCGTTTGGGCTTCTGAGAAAGAATACACAGGCCAGCAACCAAGCGAAAGCCTGAAATCGAATCATGCCGACAAATTGAAGAATCTTCGGAACACATTTCTTCCACAAAGAAGGGAAATGTCGGTGAGGAGAGCACAAATTCAATTTGGGCCCCATCCAAAAGTCCACGCCCCCTTCTCATGGCGACTTCGAGACAGGAATTGGCATTACTCAACACACAGATTCACAGCATACAACAGACACTGCTGCACAGCAACACTTCCACTGACTCAGACTACGGGAATCGGCATGCTGGATAGCAGCATGTTGAGGTCCATCTGTTGAGGAATCTCTTGTTTTTTCTTCAACATAATAATCAGGGGAGAGCGCGAACGCAGTCCCCCACTACCACAAATTTTGCAGTCGAGATTCCCACATTTGGGGAATTCGCAGGGGTCAGCACAACCGGAGTGCAATGGCCGAGCCTCGCCCTGGGTGAACCACCTTCTTGATCATGGTATCTCCCCTGCCAGGTAAGTATGATTTGGAAGAGACAGAGACAGGGGGGGCATTCCCAGACACAGCACCCCGGTTGACGGTTTCCAGATGGCATAATCCATGAGTCCAGTGCCTTGGCAAGCCGTTTGGGCTTCTGAGAAAGAATACACAGGCCAGCAACCAAGCGAAAGCCTGAAATCGAATCATGCCGACAAATTGAAGAATCTTCGGAACACATTTCTTCCACAAAGAAGGGAAATGTCGGTGAGGAGAGCACAAATTCAATTTGGGCCCCATCCAAAAGTCCACGCCCCCTTCTCATGGCGACTTCGAGACAGGAATTGGCATTACTCAACACACAGATTCACAGCATACAACAGACACTGCTGCACAGCAACACTTCCACTGACTCAGACTACGGGAATCGGCATGCTGGATAGCAGCATGTTGAGGTCCATCTGTTGAGGAATCTCTTGTTTTTTCTTCAACATAATAATCAGGGGAGAGCGCGAACGCAGTCCCCCACTACCACAAATTTTGCAGTCGAGATTCCCACATTTGGGGAATTCGCAGGGGTCAGCACAACCGGAGTGCAATGGCCGAGCCTCGCCCTGGGTGAACCACCTTCTTGATCATGGTATCTCCCCTGCCAGGTAAGTATGATTTGGAAGAGACAGAGACAGGGGGCATTCCCAGACACAGCACCCCGGTTGACGGTTTCCAGATGGCATAATCCATGAGTCCAGTGCCTTGGCAAGCCGTTTGGGCTTCTGAGAAAGAATACACAGGCCAGCAACCAAGCGAAAGCCTGAAATCGAATCATGCCGACAAATTGAAGAATCTTCGGAACACATTTCTTCCAAAAGAAGGGAAATGTCGGTGAGGAGAGCACAAATTCAATTTGGGCCCCATCCAAAAGTCCACGCCCCCTTCTCATGGCGACTTCGAGACAGGAATTGGCATTACTCAACACACAGATTCACAGCATACAACAGACACTGCTGCACAGCAACACTTCCACTGACTCAGACTACGGGAATCGGCATGCTGGATAGCAGCATGTTGAGGTCCATCTGTTGAGGAATCTCTTGTTTTTTCTTCAACATAATAATCAGGGGAGAGCGCGAACGCAGTCCCCCACTACCACAAATTTTGCAGTCGAGATTCCCACATTTGGGGAATTCGCAGGGGTCAGCACAACCGGAGTGCAATGGCCGAGCCTCGCCCTGGGTGAACCACCTTCTTGATCATGGTATCTCCCCTGCCAGGTAAGTATGATTTGGAAGAGACAGAGACAGGGGGGGCATTCCCAGACACAGCACCCCGGTTGACGGTTTCCAGATGGCATAATCCATGAGTCCAGTGCCTTGGCAAGCCGTTTGGGCTTCTGAGAAAGAATACACAGGCCAGCAACCAAGCGAAAGCCTGAAATCGAATCATGCCGACAAATTGAAGAATCTTCGGAACACATTTCTTCCACAAAGAAGGGAAATGTCGGTGAGGAGAGCACAAATTCAATTTGGGCCCCATCCAAAAGTCCACGCCCCCTTCTCATGGCGACTTCGAGACAGGAATTGGCATTACTCAACACACAGATTCACAGCATACAACAGACACTGCTGCACAGCAACACTTCCACTGACTCAGACTACGGGAATCGGCATGCTGGATAGCAGCATGTTGAGGTCCATCTGTTGAGGAATCTCTTGTTTTTTCTTCAACATAATAATCAGGGGAGAGCGCGAACGCAGTCCCCCACTACCACAAATTTTGCAGTCGAGATTCCCACATTTGGGGAATTCGCAGGGGTCAGCACAACCGGAGTGCAATGGCCGAGCCTCGCCCTGGGTGAACCACCTTCTTGATCATGGTATCTCCCCTGCCAGGTAAGTATGATTTGGAAGAGACAGAGACAGGGGGGGCATTCCCAGACACAGCACCCCGGTTGACGGTTTCCAGATGGCATAATCCATGAGTCCAGTGCCTTGGCAAGCCGTTTGGGCTTCTGAGAAAGAATACACAGGCCAGCAACCAAGCGAAAGCCTGAAATCGAATCATGCCGACAAATTGAAGAATCTTCGGAACACATTTCTTCCACAAAGAAGGGAAATGTCGGTGAGGAGAGCACAAATTCAATTTGGGCCCCATCCAAAAGTCCACGCCCCCTTCTCATGGCGACTTCGAGACAGGAATTGGCATTACTCAACACACAGATTCACAGCATACAACAGACACTGCTGCACAGCAACACTTCCACTGACTCAGACTACGGGAATCGGCATGCTGGATAGCAGCATGTTGAGGTCCATCTGTTGAGGAATCTCTTGTTTTTTCTTCAACATAATAATCAGGGGAGAGCGCGACGCAGTCCCCCACTACCACAAATTTTGCAGTCGAGATTCCCACATTTGGGGAATTCGCAGGGGTCAGCACAACCGGAGTGCAATGGCCGAGCCTCGCCCTGGGTGAACCACCTTCTTGATCATGGTATCTCCCCTGCCAGGTAAGTATGATTTGGAAGAGACAGAGACAGGGGGCATTCCCAGACACAGCACCCCGGTTGACGGTTTCCAGATGGCATAATCCATGAGTCCAGTGCCTTGGCAAGCCGTTTGGGCTTCTGAGAAAGAATACACAGGCCAGCAACCAAGCGAAAGCCTGAAATCGAATCATGCCGACAAATTGAAGAATCTTCGGAACACATTTCTTCCACAAAGAAGGGAAATGTCGGTGAGGAGAGCACAAATTCAATTTGGGCCCCATCCAAAAGTCCACGCCCCCTTCTCATGGCGACTTCGAGACAGGAATTGGCATTACTCAACACACAGATTCACAGCATACAACAGACACTGCTGCACAGCAACACTTCCACTGACTCAGACTACGGGAATCGGCATGCTGGATAGCAGCATGTTGAGGTCCATCTGTTGAGGAATCTCTTGTTTTTTCTTCAACATAATAATCAGGGGAGAGCGCGAACGCAGTCCCCCACTACCACAAATTTTGCAGTCGAGATTCCCACATTTGGGGAATTCGCAGGGGTCAGCACAACCGGAGTGCAATGGCCGAGCCTCGCCCTGGGTGAACCACCTTCTTGATCATGGTATCTCCCCTGCCAGGTAAGTATGATTTGGAAGAGACAGAGACAGGGGGCATTCCCAGACACAGCACCCCGGTTGACGGTTTCCAGATGGCATAATCCATGAGTCCAGTGCCTTGGCAAGCCGTTTGGGCTTCTGAGAAAGAATACACAGGCCAGCAACCAAGCGAAAGCCTGAAATCGAATCATGCCGACAAATTGAAGAATCTTCGGAACACATTTCTTCCACAAAGAAGGGAAATGTCGGTGAGGAGAGCACAAATTCAATTTGGGCCCCATCCAAAAGTCCACGCCCCCTTCTCATGGCGACTTCGAGACAGGAATTGGCATTACTCAACACACAGATTCACAGCATACAACAGACACTGCTGCACAGCAACACTTCCACTGACTCAGACTACGGGAATCGGCATGCTGGATAGCAGCATGTTGAGGTCCATCTGTTGAGGAATCTCTTGTTTTTTCTTCAACATAATAATCAGGGGAGAGCGAACGCAGTCCCCCACTACCACAAATTTTGCAGTCGAGATTCCCACATTTGGGGAATTCGCAGGGGTCAGCACAACCGGAGTGCAATGGCCGAGCCTCGCCCTGGGTGAACCACCTTCTTGATCATGGTATCTCCCCTGCCAGGTAAGTATGATTTGGAAGAGACAGAGACAGGGGGCATTCCCAGACACAGCACCCCGGTTGACGGTTTCCAGATGGCATAATCCATGAGTCCAGTGCCTTGGCAAGCCGTTTGGGCTTCTGAGAAAGAATACACAGGCCAGCAACCAAGCGAAAGCCTGAAATCGAATCATGCCGACAAATTGAAGAATC
Organism: Anoplopoma fimbria; assembly: GCF_027596085.1. Lineage (NCBI taxonomy): Eukaryota > Metazoa > Chordata > Actinopteri > Perciformes > Anoplopomatidae > Anoplopoma > Anoplopoma fimbria. The sequence continues at coordinate 23,422 of NW_026551355.1, read as the reverse complement.
TTCGGAACACATTTCTTCCACAAAGAAGGGAAATGTCGGTGAGGAGAGCACAAATTCAATTTGGGCCCCATCCAAAAGTCCACGCCCCCTTCTCATGGCGACTTCGAGACAGGAATTGGCATTACTCAACACACAGATTCACAGCATACAACAGACACTGCTGCACAGCAACACTTCCACTGACTCAGACTACGGGAATCGGCATGCTGGATAGCAGCATGTTGAGGTCCATCTGTTGAGGAATCTCTTGTTTTTTCTTCAACATAATAATCAGGGGAGAGCGCGAACGCAGTCCCCCACTACCACAAATTTTGCAGTCGAGATTCCCACATTTGGGGAATTCGCAGGGGTCAGCACAACCGGAGTGCAATGGCCGAGCCTCGCCCTGGGTGAACCACCTTCTTGATCATGGTATCTCCCCTGCCAGGTAAGTATGATTTGGAAGAGACAGAGACAGGGGGGGCATTCCCAGACACAGCACCCCGGTTGACGGTTTCCAGATGGCATAATCCATGAGTCCAGTGCCTTGGCAAGCCGTTTGGGCTTCTGAGAAAGAATACACAGGCCAGCAACCAAGCGAAAGCCTGAAATCGAATCATGCCGACAAATTGAAGAATCTTCGGAACACATTTCTTCCACAAAGAAGGGAAATGTCGGTGAGGAGAGCACAAATTCAATTTGGGCCCCATCCAAAAGTCCACGCCCCCTTCTCATGGCGACTTCAGACAGGAATTGGCATTACTCAACACACAGATTCACAGCATACAACAGACACTGCTGCACAGCAACACTTCCACTGACTCAGACTACGGGAATCGGCATGCTGGATAGCAGCATGTTGAGGTCCATCTGTTGAGGAATCTCTTGTTTTTTCTTCAACATAATAATCAGGGGAGAGCGCGAACGCAGTCCCCCACTACCACAAATTTTGCAGTCGAGATTCCCACATTTGGGGAATTCGCAGGGGTCAGCACAACCGGAGTGCAATGGCCGAGCCTCGCCCTGGGTGAACCACCTTCTTGATCATGGTATCTCCCCTGCCAGGTAAGTATGATTTGGAAGAGACAGAGACAGGGGGGGCATTCCCAGACACAGCACCCCGGTTGACGGTTTCCAGATGGCATAATCCATGAGTCCAGTGCCTTGGCAAGCCGTTTGGGCTTCTGAGAAAGAATACACAGGCCAGCAACCAAGCGAAAGCCTGAAATCGAATCATGCCGACAAATTGAAGAATCTTCGGAACACATTTCTTCCACAAAGAAGGGAAATGTCGGTGAGGAGAGCACAAATTCAATTTGGGCCCCATCCAAAAGGCCACGCCCCCTTCTCATGGCGACTTCGAGACAGGAATTGGCATTACTCAACACACAGATTCACAGCATACAACAGACACTGCTGCACAGCAACACTTCCACTGACTCAGACTACGGGAATCGGCATGCTGGATAGCAGCATGTTGAGGTCCATCTGTTGAGGAATCTCTTGTTTTTTCTTCAACATAATAATCAGGGGAGAGCGCGAACGCAGTCCCCCACTACCACAAATTTTGCAGTCGAGATTCCCACATTTGGGGAATTCGCAGGGGTCAGCACAACCGGAGTGCAATGGCCGAGCCTCGCCCTGGGTGAACCACCTTCTTGATCATGGTATCTCCCCTGCCAGGTAAGTATGATTTGGAAGAGACAGAGACAGGGGGGGCATTCCCAGACACAGCACCCCGGTTGACGGTTTCCAGATGGCATAATCCATGAGTCCAGTGCCTTGGCAAGCCGTTTGGGCTTCTGAGAAAGAATACACAGGCCAGCAACCAAGCGAAAGCCTGAAATCGAATCATGCCGACAAATTGAAGAATCTTCGGAACACATTTCTTCCACAAAGAAGGGAAATGTCGGTGAGGAGAGCACAAATTCAATTTGGGCCCCATCCAAAAGTCCACGCCCCCTTCTCATGGCGACTTCGAGACAGGAATTGGCATTACTCAACACACAGATTCACAGCATACAACAGACACTGCTGCACAGCAACACTTCCACTGACTCAGACTACGGGAATCGGCATGCTGGATAGCAGCATGTTGAGGTCCATCTGTTGAGGAATCTCTTGTTTTTTCTTCAACATAATAATCAGGGGAGAGCGCGAACGCAGTCCCCCACTACCACAAATTTTGCAGTCGAGATTCCCACATTTGGGGAATTCGCAGGGGTCAGCACAACCGGAGTGCAATGGCCGAGCCTCGCCCTGGGTGAACCACCTTCTTGATCATGGTATCTCCCCTGCCAGGTAAGTATGATTTGGAAGAGACAGAGACAGGGGGCATTCCCAGACACAGCACCCCGGTTGACGGTTTCCAGATGGCATAATCCATGAGTCCAGTGCCTTGGCAAGCCGTTTGGGCTTCTGAGAAAGAATACACAGGCCAGCAACCAAGCGAAAGCCTGAAATCGAATCATGCCGACAAATTGAAGAATCTTCGGAACACATTTCTTCCACAAAGAAGGGAAATGTCGGTGAGGAGAGCACAAATTCAATTTGGGCCCCATCCAAAAGGCCACGCCCCCTTCTCATGGCGACTTCGAGACAGGAATTGGCATTACTCAACACACAGATTCACAGCATACAACAGACACTGCTGCACAGCAACACTTCCACTGACTCAGACTACGGGAATCGGCATGCTGGATAGCAGCATGTTGAGGTCCATCTGTTGAGGAATCTCTTGTTTTTTCTTCAACATAATAATCAGGGGAGAGCGCGAACGCAGTCCCCCACTACCACAAATTTTGCAGTCGAGATTCCCACATTTGGGGAATTCGCAGGGGTCAGCACAACCGGAGTGCAATGGCCGAGCCTCGCCCTGGGTGAACCACCTTCTTGATCATGGTATCTCCCCTGCCAGGTAAGTATGATTTGGAAGAGACAGAGACAGGGGGCATTCCCAGACACAGCACCCCGGTTGACGGTTTCCAGATGGCATAATCCATGAGTCCAGTGCCTTGGCAAGCCGTTTGGGCTTCTGAGAAAGAATACACAGGCCAGCAACCAAGCGAAAGCCTGAAATCGAATCATGCCGACAAATTGAAGAATCTTCGGAACACATTTCTTCCACAAAGAAGGGAAATGTCGGTGAGGAGAGCACAAATTCAATTTGGGCCCCATCCAAAAGGCCACGCCCCCTTCTCATGGCGACTTCGAGACAGGAATTGGCATTACTCAACACACAGATTCACAGCATACAACAGACACTGCTGCACAGCAACACTCCACTTTTCTTCCACTGACTCAGACTACGGGAATCGGCATGCTGGATAGCAGCATGTTGAGGTCCATCTTTGACCAGGAATCTCTTGTTTTTTCTTCAACATAATAATCAGGGGAGAGCGCGAACGCAGTCCCCCACTACCACAAATTTTGCAGTCGAGATTCCCACATTTGGGGAATTCGCAGGGGTCAGCACAACCGGAGTGCAATGGCCGAGCCTCGCCCTGGGTGAACCACCTTCTTGATCATGGTATCTCCCCTGCCAGGTAAGTATGATTTGGAAGAGACAGAGACAGGGGGGGCATTCCCAGACACAGCACCCCGGTTGACGGTTTCCAGATGGCATAATCCATGAGTCCAGTGCCTTGGCAAGCCGTTTGGGCTTCTGAGAAAGAATACACAGGCCAGCAACCAAGCGAAAGCCTGAAATCGAATCATGCCGACAAATTGAAGAATCTTCGGAACACATTTCTTCCACAAAGAAGGGAAATGTCGGTGAGGAGAGCACAAATTCAATTTGGGCCCCATCCAAAAGTCCACGCCCCCTTCTCATGGCGACTTCGAGACAGGAATTGGCATTACTCAACACACAGATTCACAGCATACAACAGACACTGCTGCACAGCAACACTTCCACTGACTCAGACTACGGGAATCGGCATGCTGGATAGCAGCATGTTGAGGTCCATCTGTTGAGGAATCTCTTGTTTTTTCTTCAACATAATAATCAGGGGAGAGCGCGAACGCAGTCCCCCACTACCACAAATTTTGCAGTCGAGATTCCCACATTTGGGGAATTCGCAGGGGTCAGCACAACCGGAGTGCAATGGCCGAGCCTCGCCCTGGGTGAACCACCTTCTTGATCATGGTATCTCCCCTGCCAGGTAAGTATGATTTGGAAGAGACAGAGACAGGGGGGGCATTCCCAGACACAGCACCCCGGTTGACGGTTTCCAGATGGCATAATCCATGAGTCCAGTGCCTTGGCAAGCCGTTTGGGCTTCTGAGAAAGAATACACAGGCCAGCAACCAAGCGAAAGCCTGAAATCGAATCATGCCGACAAATTGAAGAATCTTCGGAACACATTTCTTCCACAAAGAAGGGAAATGTCGGTGAGGAGAGCACAAATTCAATTTGGGCCCCATCCAAAAGGCCACGCCCCCTTCTCATGGCGACTTCGAGACAGGAATTGGCATTACTCAACACACAGATTCACAGCATACAACAGACACTGCTGCACAGCAACACATCCACTTTTCTTCCACTGACTCAGACTACGGGAATCGGCATGCTGGATAGCAGCATGTTGAGGTCCATCTTTGACCAGGATTCTCTTGTTTTTTCTTCAACATAATAATCAGGGGAGAGCGCGAACGCAGTCCCCCACTACCACAAATTTTGCAGTCGAGATTCCCACATTTGGGGAATTCGCAGGGGTCAGCACAACCGGAGTGCAATGGCCGAGCCTCGCCCTGGGTGAACCACCTTCTTGATCATGGTATCTCCCCTGCCAGGTAAGTATGATTTGGAAGAGACAGAGACAGGGGGGGCATTCCCAGACACAGCACCCCGGTTGACGGTTTCCAGATGGCATAATCCATGAGTCCAGTGCCTTGGCAAGCCGTTTGGGCTTCTGAGAAAGAATACACAGGCCAGCAACCAAGCGAAAGCCTGAAATCGAATCATGCCGACAAATTGAAGAATCTTCGGAACACATTTCTTCCACAAAGAAGGGAAATGTCGGTGAGGAGAGCACAAATTCAATTTGGGCCCCATCCAAAAGGCCACGCCCCCTTCTCATGGCGACTTCGAGACAGGAATTGGCATTACTCAACACACAGATTCACAGCATACAACAGACACTGCTGCACAGCAACACTCCACTTTTCTTCCACTGACTCAGACTACGGGAATCGGCATGCTGGATAGCAGCATGTTGAGGTCCATCTTTGACCAGGATTCTCTTGTTTTTTCTTCAACATAATAATCAGGGGAGAGCGCGACGCAGTCCCCCACTACCACAAATTTTGCAGTCGAGATTCCCACATTTGGGGAATTCGCAGGGGTCAGCACAACCGGAGTGCAATGGCCGAGCCTCGCCCTGGGTGAACCACCTTCTTGATCATGGTATCTCCCCTGCCAGGTAAGTATGATTTGGAAGAGACAGAGACAGGGGCATTCCCAGACACAGCACCCCGGTTGACGGTTTCCAGATGGCATAATCCATGAGTCCAGTGCCTTGGCAAGCCGTTTGGGCTTCTGAGAAAGAATACACAGGCCAGCAACCAAGCGAAAGCCTGAAATCGAATCATGCCGACAAATTGAAGAATCTTCGGAACACATTTCTTCCACAAAGAAGGGAAATGTCGGTGAGGAGAGCACAAATTCAATTTGGGCCCCATCCAAAAGGCCACGCCCCCTTCTCATGGCGACTTCGAGACAGGAATTGGCATTACTCAACACACAGATTCACAGCATACAACAGACACTGCTGCACAGCAACACATCCACTTTTCTTCCACTGACTCAGACTACGGGAATCGGCATGCTGGATAGCAGCATGTTGAGGTCCATCTTTGACCAGGATTCTCTTGTTTTTTCTTCAACATAATAATCAGGGGAGAGCGCGAACGCAGTCCCCCACTACCACAAATTTTGCAGTCGAGATTCCCACATTTGGGGAATTCGCAGGGGTCAGCACAACCGGAGTGCAATGGCCGAGCCTCGCCCTGGGTGAACCACCTTCTTGATCATGGTATCTCCCCTGCCAGGTAAGTATGATTTGGAAGAGACAGAGACAGGGGGCATTCCCAGACACAGCACCCCGGTTGACGGTTTCCAGATGGCATAATCCATGAGTCCAGTGCCTTGGCAAGCCGTTTGGGCTTCTGAGAAAGAATACACAGGCCAGCAACCAAGCGAAAGCCTGAAATCGAATCATGCCGACAAATTGAAGAATCTTCGGAACACATTTCTTCCACAAAGAAGGGAAATGTCGGTGAGGAGAGCACAAATTCAATTTGGGCCCCATCCAAAAGGCCACGCCCCCTTCTCATGGCGACTTCGAGACAGGAATTGGCATTACTCAACACACAGATTCACAGCATACAACAGACACTGCTGCACAGCAACACTCCACTTTTCTTCCACTGACTCAGACTACGGGAATCGGCATGCTGGATAGCAGCATGTTGAGGTCCATCTTTGACCAGGATTCGCTTGTTTTTTCTTCAACATAATAATCAGGGGAGAGCGCGAACGCAGTCCCCCACTACCACAAATTTTGCAGTCGAGATTCCCACATTTGGGGAATTCGCAGGGGTCAGCACAACCGGAGTGCAATGGCCGAGCCTCGCCCTGGGTGAACCACCTTCTTGATCATGGTATCTCCCCTGCCAGGTAAGTATGATTTGGAAGAGACAGAGACAGGGGGCATTCCCAGACACAGCACCCCGGTTGACGGTTTCCAGATGGCATAATCCATGAGTCCAGTGCCTTGGCAAGCCGTTTGGGCTTCTGAGAAAGAATACACAGGCCAGCAACCAAGCGAAAGCCTGAAATCGAATCATGCCGACAAATTGAAGAATCTTCGGAACACATTTCTTCCACAAAGAAGGGAAATGTCGGTGAGGAGAGCACAAATTCAATTTGGGCCCCATCCAAAAGGCCACGCCCCTTCTCATGGCGACTTCGAGACAGGAATTGGCATTACTCAACACACAGATTCACAGCATACAACAGACACTGCTGCACAGCAACACATCCACTTTTCTTCCACTGACTCAGACTACGGGAATCGGCATGCTGGATAGCAGCATGTTGAGGTCCATCTTTGACCAGGATTCGCTTGTTTTTTCTTCAACATAATAATCAGGGGAGAGCGCGAACGCAGTCCCCCACTACCACAAATTTTGCAGTCGAGATTCCCACATTTGGGGAATTCGCAGGGGTCAGCACAACCGGAGTGCAATGGCCGAGCCTCGCCCTGGGTGAACCACCTTCTTGATCATGGTATCTCCCCTGCCAGGTAAGTATGATTTGGAAGAGACAGAGACAGGGGGCATTCCCAGACACAGCACCCCGGTTGACGGTTTCCAGATGGCATAATCCATGAGTCCAGTGCCTTGGCAAGCCGTTTGGGCTTCTGAGAAAGAATACAGAAAGCCTGAAATCGAATCATGCCGACAAATTGAAGAATCTTCGGAACACATTTCTTCCACAAAGAAGGGAAATGTCGGTGAGGAGAGCACAAATTCAATTTGGGCCCCATCCAAAAGGCCACGCCCCCTTCTCATGGCGACTTCGAGACAGGAATTGGCATTACTCAACACACAGATTCACAGCATACAACAGACACTGCTGCACAGCAACACATCCACTTCTTCCAACCATTTTAATCGGCATGGGATAGCAGCATGTCCATCTTTGACCAGGATCTCTGTAGAGCACATAATTTCTTTTTCCCATAATTCTTTTACACAGTTAATGACAGCCCACCATTTATCTCCCTTGGCTGTTGGATTCTTTTGTAAACAGCCATAAGCTATATCATCATAGCAAGCAGGAATTTTATACAAAGCTTGCAGCCATGGTGACACAAGTAACCAGACTCCTCTAGCAACAGGGCATGACCAAAAAGGTGACATAGTGTTTCACTGTCACCACAGGAAGGCCTTGGCATTTTGCACTGAGGGTGCATTTTCTCCTCTCAAGGAACACTCTTGTTGGCAAACACTGATTTACAACTTGCCAGGCTAAATCTTTGTGGTTATTAGTAAGGATGGATTGATTTACATTCAACCAAACTATTTCTGAGATTTTTTCACTGAGTGTGTCCACAGGAGTTAACCTTGAATGTAATCTGGACAGAGCATGTTCTACTTTTTTTCTTGTGGTTTTGTTATACGGGAGTTTGGTTACACCTTGACACCTTATACATGAAAACACTGTATCAAATATTTTTGGCCAGGTTTGAGCATATGGGATGGTTTGAGGTGGCCTTTTTCCCCATGCTCTAAGCACGCCGCGCCCCACCCAAAATGTAGCAAAAGGGGCCCAAGTTGAGGCTGTATCGGGCATCAGACAAGCTTTTATGATTGGGGTCACAAACATTGCTTTTAGCTTACATTCAATGTCTGGGACACCTTTTCCCCCCTTCTCCACAGGCCTGTACATTATTTCTCGTTTTAGTTTCTCATGTTGCCCTCCCCATATAAATTGAAAAATAATTTTTCCAAGTGTCCTCATGAACTTATGTGGGATTGGGAAGGTGGTTGCTAAAGAAGTCAAAGAGGCAAGGATTTCTGCTTTGATAACCAGGACTTTCCCCGTCATTGAAAGATCCCTGTCTTGCCATTGGATGACCTTTCCCCTAATTTTGGGTAATCTGGATGCCCAATTGATTGTTTCCATGTCCTTTCCAATTTTGACTCCTAAAATTTTGATTGTATCTTTTTGTTTTATGAGGCCTATTTGTTCCACAGGCTCTCTCCAGTTCATGTAGAGAACTTCCGACTTTGTTTTATTGACTTGTGTACCTGAGGCTGCAGTAAATTTATCACAAATCAACAGTGTTTCTCTGACTGACCTATTGTCTGTAAGTATGAGCGTTAGATCGTCCATATACAGGCTGAGTTTTGCCTGTTTTCCTGCTCCCCCTGGCATTTGAAGGCCTCTGATATATTTCTCTTGCCTTAAAACACATGCAAGGGGCTCGATGGCGAGGATGAACAGGGAAGGGGAAAGTGGACAGCCCTGTCGAACACCCGAATTGACACCGAAAAGGGGTGTATTTTCTCCATTTATTGAAACGGAGCTTGCAATGTTGGTATGTAGCAAATCCACCCATGTTCTGAATGTGTTCCCAAAATTTAGTTGTGACAACACGGCTTTAAAGAACTGGTGGCTGATACTGTCAAAAGCCTTCTCCAAGTCCAGCCCCAAGATGCAAAGTTGGAGGCCACGATCTTGGGCAAACAGATAAGAGTCTCTGACCAAAGCAAGATTGTCAGACATGGATCGTCCCTTAACTCCGCATGTTTGGAGTCACTTTTTGTCCACCTCTTCCTCCTTCCTGGATCCACAGAGCTTGTCTGCTTTCTCAGCTGCCACCCAAATGAGTAGTGGCATAGGGGAGGCAGGGGAGAACTCGAGAACTCAAGGGAAGAAAAAGAAAAAGAAAAGAGATAAATCCTCCCCAAGTGTGTGAAACCTGTCTGTGAACTGCTGATCTCTCTTCCCATAACAAATAGAAATGCCATCCCTCAAAGTTGTCACCATTAACACTAGAGGCCTCAATGACCCTATTAAGTGTCAGTCCGTTTTCAGTTTTCTGCACAGAAGTGGTGGTGATATATTTCTACTACAGGAGTGCTCTATCGGATTTAAAGACAATTACAAACTATTTGAAAACAGATGGCTATATGGACAGTCAGTATGGTCAGGAGACAATAAAAACAGAGCCTCTGGTGTGGCAATCCTTTTCAACGGTAACAATTTCCATATTCAAAGGGTTGAGAGGGTTATAGATGGTAGACTGCTATTAGTCGATATAGAAGTGAATGGAACAAAACTGAGGGTTTTAAACACCTACTGCCCAACTGAGACTCAAGACCGCTTAGCAGTGTTACAGTCCATTCAAAACTTATCTCATTGTGGGAGGGAAGCTATTATTGGGGGAGATTTTAACTGCATTGTTGACATAGCAGACAGAAGATCCACCTCTTTGGTGAAACTAGATGCTAGTTCCCACACACTCCAGGGCATTATAAAAGACTGTAAACTTGTTGATACTTACAGAAGGATAAATCCGTCAACGCCAGGGTATACTTGGACCAATGGGAAAACATTCTCGCGTATAGACTTCTTGTTTACCACACCAGGAGCCACACCGCTTAACTGCACAATTGAACCAGTCCCCTTCTCAGACCACCACAAACTCACCTGCACGCTAGAAATGAATAGCTCATGCAGGACGGGACTAGGCAACTGGAAACTCAACACAAGCCTACTAGACAACCAAGAGGTGGTGACAAGGTACAGGGACAAACTTAACCAATGGCTCACCCTACAGCCTTTGTTCGACTCCTCGGGAGAGTGGTGGGAAGATATTAAATGTAAAACTAAAAGATTTTTTATGGCTGAAGGTAAGAAAGCAGCTGCAAAAAAACGAGCTCTTCAAAAAAGACTGCAAGCAAAGTTGCAACGATATGTCCTTTTACTTTCAGGTTTCGAGGTGAATGAAGACATAGCAAAACTAAAAAAAGATATGAATAAGTTGTACAATGAAAAAAGTAAAGGTGTGCTCACGAGGAGCAGGGTGCAACACCTAGAAGAGAACGAACAGTGTACTCGCTATTTTTTTAATAAACTGGGCAAGTCAAGGCACTGTATAGAAAGCGTGTTGGATAGAGACGGAAGAGAGGCTAGCGATCCTCAAGATGTATCTGAAATTGTCAAGACATTCTACTCTGATCTTTACCAACACAGAGCCACATCTGAACAGTCAGTTAACTTCTTTTTGTCTCATTTAACCACAAAACTCAACAATACAGAAAAAGTTTTCCTCGACAGAGACTTGACAATCTGTGAGTTAACAAAAGCTATGCAGAGCATGCAGGGTAATAGATCTCCAGGCCTGGACGGCTTACCCAAAGAGTTTTATAACACCTTTTGGGACCAGATAAAAGACCCATTGTTGCAGGTGTACAAGGAAAGCTTACTTAGAGGTACTCTACCCACTTCTTTACGAACTGGCTCCATCTCCCTTCTTTTAAAAAAGGGAGATAGGAAGGACCTTAAGAACTGGAGACCTTTGACCCTTTTAGGAGTAGACATTAAGATACTGTCAAAGGCCCTTTTTTTCCGAATGCAACCAGTGATTAAACAGTTGGTTGGTGTGGACCCTGGGTGAACCATCTTCTTGATCATGGTATCTCCCCTGCCAGGTAAGTATGATTTGGAAGAGACAGAGCCAGGGGGGCATTCCCAGACACAGCACCCCGGTTGACGGTTTCCAGATGGCATAATCCATGAGTCCAGTGCCTTGGCAAGCCGTCTGGGCACAGCAACACTTCCACTTTTCTTCCACTGACTCAGACTACGGGAATCGGCATGCTGGATAGCAGCATTTTGAGGTCCATCTTTGTCCAGGAATCGCTCGGTTTTTCTTCAACATAATAATCAGGGGAGAGCGCGAACGCAGTCCCCCACTACCACATTCTCCCCTGCCAGGTAAGTACAGATACTACACTAGATCTTAGCCAAAGGGCCGAGAAGTGATGATCCCCAACTGTTTGCTGCCCGTGTCAACCTCGTGGCACACGTGTCGCTTGTCATGGTGCAGTAATTTCAATTGGACATTGCGGGGGATGCTGCTTAGCACAATCGCACAGGCCCTACAAGGTCAAGCACACTTGTCTTGTTAAAATCAGCTTCTATTCTTTTGACAAGTACACAAGGCTCAGCCGAATGGCAAAGCCTGCCAAAAATAGGTTCAACTCATTGGTGTTCCTCTCCATGGAAGTCTTTAGTAAAAGGCGAAAGACTTGTGCGTTATGAAGAGAAACCACAGTAAGTACCGCCCCCCGGTGAGAGCAGCCAGAGACACCAGTCGTCCCAGCCAAAACTCTCGCGGTGAGCCTCAGTCGACGTGGCACGTTACAAATTCCAGTGGAACCAACAGGAGAAAGCCTTCGACACAACTTTCCGGGACCAGGAAATCTACGGAAGGGTGGCTGAAACCTGTAGAACAGAAGCTGGGGTAAGGCCTCTAGCCTCCTACAATGTGCTTAACCTTGACAAACCGAACTTTAGAACAGTAACTATTCACATGTTCAACCCATTCGTGACCGATATTGCTCTAGCAGCTTTCTTTGGGCAGTACGGCGAAGTGGTGACGGCAGCAAGGCACATTAAGGATACCATGGGTTTTTGGACTGGACGGCGGCAATTCCAGGTGCTGCTAAATCCTGACCAGGAAGGGCCAGGAGGCCTAAAGCACCCTCCTGCCTCTTTTAGCCTTGGTGGAGACCGTGGGTATTTGTTTTACCCACGGCAGCCACCTTTCTGCAGGAGATGCAGGCAGTCTGGGCACACAGAGGCTGGCTGTAAGGGATCATGCTGCCGCTTCTGTGGACAAACAGGGCACATGGCCAATGATTGCACAGAACCAAAGGCCTGTCATGGATGCGGAGGACAGGACCTCCTGTACAGGAGCTGTCCTGACCGCAAGAAAACCTTTGCTGAGGTGGCCAAACAGTCCGATGTCCTCTACGGAGAAAAGGAGCCAAGAAAGGGACCCAAACATGTCCAAGACAGGCCAACGCAGGTCGTGACTGGTGATGGCACCTCTGGAAGTGGAGTGGAAGCAATGTTCCAGGGGGAAGTTGGAGCAAGTGGCGATAGAGTGGTCCAGGCACTCACTGACAGCACGGGGGACGGGTTTCCGGAACCCACCCCTGGTCCGAAGCAAGGGGCACGGAGAGGCTCGCAGGTTTTTGGGGTGAGGCCCCCAATGGAGTACGGCGTGATCGGGGAGGGGGTACGCAGTAAAAAGTCAAAGGGGGAGAAGGAGGAGGAGCGGACCAAAGAGGAAACAATGGCTGGGAGGAGTGGAGAGGAAGCAGGTCAGCAAATGAGGGCTGCAGATGATGCGGAGGAGGGAGGAACCCTGGAGCAGAGAGCTGGGAAAACAGGTCAAAAGGTTGGAGTGGAGGTGGATGAACAGCATGTGGGAGAAGAAGAGGCCATGCTAACTGCAGGGTTGGGGCTGGGTTTTGATTTCCCCCCGGCCTGCTCATGCGGTCATCCCCTTTGGGTGTTGATGCATATGATGGGCCCAGCAGACCATCACCCATGCCAAACCAAGAGCCCTTTTCCTGGGCTGAACAGATGGACAGGGAGGATCTCTACGATTAGGAGAGAGAGAACCGGTTAAGTAATGGACATTTATAATTTGTAATGGGCTCTTTTAAGGTTCTCTCTTTAAATGTAAGAGGAATGAGGGACCCAGTCAAAAGAAGAGTTGTTTTTGATTTTGTGGACTCACACCATGTTGCCATTTGTTTTTTGCAGGAGGTTCATCTACGGGATGAGGGGGATGTTGGGAATTTCTCGAGGGGGTGGAAAAAGGGCACTCAGTTTGGAGTGTAGGCGGGGTCCATTCGACGGGGGTTGGGATTTTATTTGGCATTAAAGAGATTAGGCTGGAGTCTTCTTTTGTTATTGTTCAGGGGAGGATAATGGGGGCCGATATCACATGGGGAAGAGCCAAGTTCAGGGTTATTGTAGTTTATGGACCACAAACTGCAACAGAAAGGCAAGACATGGCCGGCCTTATGGTTCCACACCTTGCCACCAATAGGCACATTATTTTAGGGGGTGATTTAAATGTTGAGTTGGGCAAGGGGGGAGATACCAGCGACGTTTTTATCTCCAACCAAATGTCTAAACATGGTTTGGTAGATGGGGAAAGGGAGGTCAGGCCACAGGTAACTGGGCCCACATGGCGCAACTCAAGGGGCATAGAAAAATGTTTGGATTATGTTTTTTTATCAAAGTCATTGAGTCCTTTGACAGGCAGACTGCTCCCCGCTTACTTCTCCGATCATGATGGTCTTTTGTTGGAAGTGCGCTCATGTGTGCCAGTTTTTGGGCCTGGGTTCTGGCGTCTTAACATCAGCGTCCTGGAGGTGGATTCATTTAACCAACATCTTCGCTGGGTTTTCAAAGACCTGGTAGGACTAAGGCCAATGTGTCCTGGAGTGATTGAGTGGTGGGAGGTTGCCAAGGAGCGGATAAAGTTATTTTGTTTACAGTATTGTAAAAGGAAAGCGAGGCTGGCGAAGAGGGAGGTGCTTCGCCTGCAGCGCCTGTCTCATTATGCAGATGACACCACACTGCTGCTGTGCAGCGACGCATGCTTGCTCTGATCCTTGGAGATCTTCCAGAGCTTTGGTCGGGTGGCTGGCGCAAAACTGAATTGTGCCAAGTCCTCGGTGAAGTTCTTTGGGCGGTGTAAAGAAAGGACGGATGTACCAGGGGGGCTGTCGCTCTGCACGGGACCTCTGAAGGTACTAGGGGTCAGCTTTGAGACAGCCCATAGTGCCACGGCCAACTGGACCAGGCGCTTTTTGGCAGTCCAGAAGAAGCTTGCGCTCTGGAAGAGCAGGTGCCTGACTTTCATTGGGAAGGTACTTGTTCTGAAGGTAGACGCTCTGCCATCTCTCCTGTACTTGGCATACATATACCCACTGCCAGCCAGCATGCGGAGGCCTCTAATGTGCCTCGTGTTCACTTTCATATGGGGAGGAAGATACGAGTATGTGGCGAGGGCCCGCACGCTGGCTGGGATTGAAGCAGGGGGGAGAGATGTGCCACACCTCTCGCTGAAACTGGACTGCATCTTTGTTTCATTTCTGTTTAGGAAGTTATCCGCTCCAGTTGCGCATCCTTCAGGGCATTTCCTGCGACTCTATTTTTCCTATCAGGCCAGGAGTATGTTGGTTTGGAACAACCTGGCACCCCGGGTGGAGCAGCAGCCATGGCATTACCAACATGCAGCCAGGTGGCTGAGGGCCCATCCTGAGGCTTCAGAAACAGCAGTCAAACTGAATCACAGAATCCTCTACAAGGTGGTGAGACAGAAGGAGTTTGCACATCCAGTGATTGGGATCCCGACAAGCATTTGGAGGGGGATCCAGCCACGAGGACTGGACAATGGTCTCAACGCTCTTAATTGGCTGTGCCTCCACAAGAGCTTGCCAGTACGAGCATTGATGCATCGGCATGGTTTGGCAAGAACACAAAACCCCAGTTTTCCACATTCAATGTTGAGAAATTGACTGACAATGCCCTTAAAACGGTCATTGTCAGAATGTTCAATGAGACAGTGAATGCGGATGACATTTGTTTGTGGCTGAGTAGATATTGCACTATTAAAGGCCAGGCTACCAAGATAAGAGATGAGGATGGTATTTGGAATTGCACTTGGAGGGTCCCCACTCAGCAATGGCAGGAGCCCGGGCACCTGGCAGAAGCATGCAAACAAATTATTTGTGGGAAATGCAGAGGAATTGGGCACACTTTTGATGAATGTACCAATGGCAGAAAGTGCAATCTATGTGGAGAAACAACACACCTCTTCAGGGATTGTCCAAAGTTGTTTGCCAACAAACTGAAGGCAGTAAAAGCAATTGAAAAAGAAAAAGAAAATATACTGAATCGTGGTCAAGAGGACCCATCTCGAGAGTTAATTGAAGAGGCTGGGCTGGGAAATTCAAATCTCCCTCCAAATCCTGTGACTGGAGAACAGAGATCAGGTGAGGAGGGGGAGGGGGAGGGGTCTGCAAATGCCCCACCCATTGAGAGTGGTGAAGAAGAAGGGGCAATGCAGACAGAGGGCGGAGCTCCCTCTGAAACAGAGAAATCAAATATTGATAGCCAGGATGCCCCCTCCCCAATGCCCAGCAAGCCAAGAGGCCTTTATCTGAATTGTCCTCTGAGTCTCCTGGAGTCTCAGAGAAGAGGGGAAGAGCTGGGAACTCCTCAGACAGTTTATCTGTGGAGGAGCCCAGAGTCTTCCCCCCAAATTCCCCAAATGAGGTCTCTTTTCTAAATATAGCTCTGCAATCAACCCCAAAGGACTCAAAACTCAATGCCACATTGCGGCAGAGGCCAACCCCCAGAGTCCGAAGGGAAAATGGAGCCCAACCCCTTCACCCTTCCCCCATAAGAGTGAAGGAAGAGCTGCATTCACAAGACATTGAATAACTGCTTTTTTAAAAAGACATTTAACACCGAAATGCCATCTTTAGTCTTTTAAAATGTTTTACCTGTTAATTTTAAGCATACTCATGACACTCACTTTCTCTACCATCAATGTGAGAAGTGTGAAATCGAGAGTTAGAGCCCAGACTGTTTTATCCTTTTTTAATTATTTTAAGTCAGATGTGTTTTTAATACAGGAATGTGGCCTGCCTTTTTATAACCACTACAGGGAGTGGGAAAACCTATGGCCACAAACATCAATATGGAGCGGTTCGAACGAAAATAAAAACGATGGAGTGGCCATTTTAATCAAAAAAACCCTTGTCCAAGTGAAGGGCAGCACTGTGGTGAAAGATGGTCGGGCACTTTTAGCACACTTGACTTTCATGGGAAAGGATTTTAAGCTCTTAAATATTTATGGTTTTAATGACAAAAAATGACAGGTATGACCTTTTAGAAGACTTGCAGTCCCACATGCTAGGTAGGGCACCTTTAGTTGTAGGGGGAGATTTTAATTGTATTTTTAGCAGGAATGACAGAAAAGGAGCAGGGGAAGATTTCAAAGTGGACAAAACATCAGTTCTACTACAAAACATATGCAAAGATTTTAGGCTACTTGACTGTTTTAAAAGCATGAATCCCAGAGCGGAGGGCTTCACCTGGTCCAGTGGTGATGGCACCAGAGCCTCTCGTATAGATCACATTCTATCGCGTGATTGCACACCAACCGATGCTAAATTGTCACCTGTTTTCTTTACGGATCACGCAATGCTTTCCTGCACCCTCTCACTCTCTTCTGGTGTGACAGCAGGAAGTGATCTGTGAAAACTCAACTGCTCCCTCTTAGAAGATAGGGAGTTAGTTAGTCAGTATAGAGAGCAGTACCAAGAGCAGCAGACCCTTCAAGACTTTTACTGATAAGAACAGATACTACACTTGATCTTAGCCAAAAGGTCGAGAAACAGTTATCCCCAACTGTTTGCTGCCTGTGTCAACCTCGTGGCACATGTGTCGCTTGTCATGGTGCAGTAATTTCAATTGGGCATTGCAGGGGATGCTGCTTAGCACAACCGCACAGGCCCTACAAGGTCAAGCACACTTGTCTTGTTAAAATCAGCTTCTATTCTTTTGAACAGTACACAAGGCTCAGCCGAATGGCAAAGCCTGCCAAAAATAGGTTCAACTCATTGGTGTTCCTCTCCACGGAAGTCTTTAGTAAAAGGCGAAAGACTTGTGCGTTATGAAGAGAAACCAAAGTAAGTACCGCCCCCTGGTGAGAGCAGCCAGAGACACCAGTCGTCCCTGCCAAAACTGTTGCGGTGAGCCTCAGTCAACGTGGCACGTTCCAAATTCCAAGCCACACCCATTCCACTACTCCCGCCCACATTTCCTTCCGAGAGGGCAATATTCCCACATTCTTCAATTTATTTCCCTCCAATCAAATCGGCAAAACTGAATAACTGTATTTATCTTTCTTCCCCTCGCTGTTGATTCAGAGCTGGAAATAATTTCCCCCAGCAGACACGGCTGATGGATATAGTGATTTGAGAGTGGGAGAACAATGAGGTTCCA
The DNA here is from genome assembly GCF_027596085.1 of Anoplopoma fimbria. Taxonomy (NCBI): domain Eukaryota; kingdom Metazoa; phylum Chordata; class Actinopteri; order Perciformes; family Anoplopomatidae; genus Anoplopoma; species Anoplopoma fimbria. The sequence goes on along the minus strand of NW_026551355.1, from coordinate 5,823 downwards.
GGAAGAGCACAATTAAGGAGTAAACAGGGCTTGTGTTTATTCACAAAGACGGCCTTGTGTCTTGCATTAAAGAGTTTGATGTTTTGTTGTCCACACGTCATTTGAAGGGTGCACCGTTCCTGGCTATGCTGCAATACCAGGTCAATGCGTGGAGTGCACGGAGCAAGCCCCTTTTTCATCTCCCAGTGCTAAAAATCTGCTTAATAAGTTATCCTCATATAGAGGACATATCAGATATTAAACTGATATTCAATGTTTTTTTATTTGTATTCATTCTCTGTAATTGTTAAGATTACTATTGTATGTTTCAAGGGGTCAGCTAGGATCTTTTACCTGACGAAACTAATAAAGCTGGATACAATATTTACATCATTTTCAATTACCTTCTCATTGTTTAATTTAACAAACCTTTTGGTGCTCTCCACACCTGGTGCCACGATCTTCTTAGTCGCCCTGAATCGTCCCTGTTTTAGGCTGGTTTTGTGACGTTGTCGCTCACTCTCCCCCGCTGATCTTTCCTCTTCCGTTACCTCTGCCCTCCCTGACCCTGAATCCTTCTCTCTCCTATCCCTCAATACTGCTACTGATCTTCTCCTCTCCACCCTTTCCTCCTCTCTGGACAACCTCTGTCCCTTCACCTCCAGACCTGCATGGCCAACTCCTCCTGCCCCATGGCTGTCGGACTCAGTGCGTACTGATAGATGGAGCTTAAGAGCGGCTGAGCGTAAATGGAGAAAAGGCAAACTCCCGGTGGACCTTCTTAACTTCCAATCTCTCCTTTCCACTTTTTCCTCCTCTCTAGCTACTGCTAAAGCGTCTTTCTTCCGCTCTAAAATCCTAACCTCTGCTTCCAATCCTAAAAAAACTCTTTGAAACGTTCTCTTCACTCCTCCAACCCCCACCCCCTCCTCCTACTTCCTCCCTTCTCGCTGACAATTTCGCCAACTTCTTTGACAAGAGTCGCTGCCCATCTTTCGGTGCAGGCTGAAAACTCACCTCTTTAAGAAGTACTACCCTGAGCCTTCCTCGTAGCACTTATTGTATTCGTAGTAGTTTGTTGCACTTATTGTATTCATATTAGTTTGTTGCACTTATTGTCTTCGTAATAATTTGCTTCTGCACTATACTTTTGCTCTGGTTTATGCTTTTAGATACTATTTAAGAAAGGAGATGCACTTATGACTTCTGGTGACTAGTAGTTCTCTTGAATACCTATGTTGAATACACTTATTGTAAGCCGCTTTGGATAAAAGCGTCTGCCAAATGACTGTAATGTAATGTAATGTAATGTAATGTTGTTGGTAAACCGTCTTCTTCTTATCATACTCCCCCAATGCCTTCCACAGGGTGATGATCTGGGCACACTCTTCTCCAGTCAAGGCAAGACGGTGGTCTCTGAGGCCAAACAAATGTTCTGCCAAGTTCTGCACAGCTCCATACCCCTCAATATTGTCAGGTCCAACACAATCCTAAAAAGAAAAATAATTTTTGAACTGTTGATAACAGCAATGGTTACTTTTAATCGTATAAGAGGACAGCAAACCCTGATTTTGTTTTGAAACATGCAAATGTAGGAAAAAAGTCACCTGGTCCCTACATCATTCGAAGCAGAGCTGGTTGGAGGTGGAGGGACCACAGACAGTGACGACACTGAGCTGGTTGGCAGAGATGTCACTGTAGATCGAGGTGGAGGGACCACAGACAGTAACGACGCTGAGCTGGTTGCAGAAGGAGTTGGAGATGGAACCATAGATGCTGCTGACATCGATGCTTGTGATGTCAGCATGACATTCATCCACCTCTACAGAGACATCAGTGGTCTCTGACTCTTCAATGGCCAACTTATAGTCCTGCAGAACTTTACCGGTTTGCTGGTAGAGGTATTCCACTCCTATAAGCTCATTTTTAAAATATAAACGCATTGAATACAAAATTAGATATACCAAGACATTATTAGTGGTAAACTGGGATTTGTAGACTTGAAATAAATTGTTAAAAAACAATAACAAATATAACAATTATCTACCAGTGTATTTTCTTGGCCCAACATAAGGGATGATCTTCTTGCCCAAAACATCCTCTGCAAGAGCAATTGCAGCATGACAGAGGAGATGTGGCTGCTGCTCATCAGTTGTTGCTGCCACAGCCCGGTCCTCATTCCACCGTGAAAGTCCATCCAAAAGATACGCCTGGAAGAAGTGTCACTTGCCAAAGTAAATTCAGAAATGTAAAAAAAAGACCATACAAACATTTCCTATAAAAACAATGAACAGCTGATATTAGAATTAATTCAATACCATAATGATTAATTCATCAATAATTAAATCTCATCATGGGATGATAAAAAAAGTTTACATATTTACCTGGAATGAATCGGTTCAGATGCAGGTGAAATGACTCGAGGGAGGTGGAGCCTCTAGCACAGCCGTAGGTTGGCAGACGGCGCCCTCCCTTCACCATGGTTCCCGTCTGTGTGTAGAGCTGCACACCTGGAGGATCCTGGATGCAGGCCAAGCGTAAAGGGGGTGAGAGTCTGTGTTGCAGCCCACAGCAAATATCCGCATGAAATGCCATATGTCCAACCGGATGGTCATTTGATCCCACTCTTCAAACATCCTCCTCAGAAGAGTGTTCCCACAGCAGTCCCGGTCAACATATAGCACCTCAGGAGGAGCCACCCCAGCCACTCTGTATCTTTTGATGAGGCCTTCAATCATTGGCCCAAGACCAAAACCTTCACTGGCTGTGAGAACGGACATGATCACCTGTCCGTGCTCATTACCAACATTGGCTGCCCAGGTAGCGGTGCCATAGCTGTGTCCTGCCAGCTTTCGAGTCACCTTTTTGGTCGAATCCATCTTTAAGATCCGACCATATTGTGAAGTGATGGCGGCCTTAATCTCTTCCAGCCTCTGCAGGACATCCTGGGCATAAACCTTCATCAGCCACCGGTGCTTGGGGACAGAAGGCATAGCAGGCAGAGTTTCAAATGTCACAGGCAGGATCAGGCCAGATTTGACTGCATTTGCAATTCCCTTGCAATCTGTCAGGTACTGGACAGTCTTCTGCAACCAGACCTCAGCATGACGCTCCTGCAGCTTCCGCTGGATCTGGCTGCTGCTGTTTCCCAGCCTTCGCTGACGCATCAAACTCACTACCTCTAAGTCGCGTGCTAGTTTGGAAGTCAGGATGCAAGGGAACTGCACCATGTGGCCAATGTCGAGCTGCGAGACGAGGCCATGGCTCCAGCTGATGACCTTACGCTTGCATCTCCGGCAGGCCAGGTACTCTGAAGCAACAAAGTCAATTTTCCCCAAGGCCACCACCTGCCTGATCTTCTGATGCAGGCCAGCTGAGGTAAGAAGTTCATTGTGTCAAAGTCACGCCTGTTCACTCTTCCTGCACTCAACGCAACCTGTCTATTTCTCTCAGCTCACAGCCCAGCCCCCGCTCTCTTACCTCGCTCTGCCTCACTCACCTAATCAGCCTCATGCAGTGCACCTGTCTGCCACACCCACCTCGTTAACACAATCCCTCTCACCTGCTCACTCTGCTGCACTACCTCAGTATAAATGCCCCAGTCTCACACACACTCACTGCCAGATCGTTCTCCGCATTATGCCAGACCTTCCAGCGCTATTCCCCGGACTGATTTCCCGTTGCCGACCCCGCTTGTTTGGACTTCTCCGCCTTGCCTCTGCCCCGGTAACTGACTCAGCCTTCCGTCCCAGACCACGGTATTCCTACCTTGCTTCTGCCCCGGTTAACAGACTCAGCCTTCTGTCCCAGACCACGAGATTAGCCTTCGCTCCTCTTGGTTTTTGTCTGCCTGCTCCACTGACGGATCAGCAATCGCTCGAGTGGAATATAGCCCGTGAGTTATCTCCTGCCTGTCTGTCTGCTGTTTGTTCCGTTTTGAATAAAGCTCCAGAACTTTACTCTGTCTCCTGGTCGTACTGCACTTGGGTCCACACATCACCCGTTACACATTGTGACACTCTGGATGGGGACAGATCAGCTTTCTTGGCATCCAGAGCAGCAGGGGATGACCAAAGTAATTTTCCTGTGGAGGAGAACTACTGGTATTCAGTGTCACCTGTGGAGGATACCACCAAAGTTTGTCCAGCTCAGGATGCCCCTGTGCTGCCCACCTGAACAGGGCTTTGGATATCCACCTCTGGTCCACTTCAGGCAAAGTGTGTATCCAGCCAGGTGGGATATGCTGCCACCAGGTAAGCAGCATATCCCAGAGCATTTTCAGCCACCCACCTGAAAGTCTGCCCATGAAACACACCGAACTGGATTTCAAAGAAACCCAGCAGGTGTTTCCTGTTCTCTATATCTCCATGGATCTGTAGTAATGATGCTATAGCCTTTTCCAGCACTGCATCTGGGAACAAGGGTCGCATCCAAGGCTTTGCTTTACTGCTGTCCTTCACCTTTGTTGCCTCAACTCTATCCGTGAGATTAATACTGCCATCAGCCCGTCTCCTGAAGCGGGGTTCCATCTAGATTCAAAAATGAATATCTAAAAAAAAAAAAAAAAAAAACAGATGAAACAGCTGTGAACGATTAAATGGACAAAACATTTGGTAACGCATTACTTAACTTAACTGGGTATATTATATTACTATGAGTCATATTCAGCCATGATCACCTTGTAATACTGATTTTATATTATGCTGTATCTGTGTAGAAGTAGCAGCAAAATGTATTAAAAGTATGAAAAGTTAAAGTACTCATTTGGCAGCACAGTGACATCACATTATTACATATGCATTACTGTGTGTAGTGTAGGTATTGCAAACTGAAGGTGATCAAAAAGTAATTAATATTAAATCAGTGCAAGAATAAATATCACTGTGGAAAATATGTAATACTATTACAAGATAAAAATAAAGACAAATACAAATTGTGGAAAAGCGAATATATAGCCAGTAAGTGACAGTCCAGCAGCCTAATGACAGGTGAGCTCTTAATTGTAGTCGGATTGTATGAAGTAGAATAAAATGACAAAGAGGATTTTTCAAGTAAGTCATGTTAACGATAAGTAATTAAATGAATGGTAAATTAAAAACTGGTGTCCCGTAACGTTACACTATGGTCAAAGTTACGACATACACACAAGTATACTATCTAATTTAATTCTAGTTATCGTCATGCTGTAACATGACTTTATTGTTAATGAATGAATACATAAAAGGAGAACTAAAATAACGGTGTAATGGCTGACCGCTCCAGTCGAAGTGCCCCTTCCCCCATCCACTAAGGTAAGGTTACCCCTTAACGACAGCTCGCTACGGTCAGGAAGCGGCGGGTTAGTGTGTTTACTATGTAAGTTAACGTTACATTGACTTGACATGAATGAAATATTTGTTATGTAGCTAGGTCCTATCTAAGAAAGTGTATATATATATATATATATATATATATATATATAACATTATACGCTAGGACACGTAAGCTCGTCATTAGTATAAAGTTAACGAGCGACGGGTTATTCATTCATACATCGTTATAACGCAAATTATCTGTATTGACAATAGCTATGGAGGATTTACTTAATTTCGAATGTTGTTGGTCAGGCGAAAACAATCAGTCAGCTGTTTGCGTGTCCGTGAACTAGGAGGTGAACTTCTTAACTGTTGGTCAGACGAAAACAGTCGCAGTCGGCTCGTCATTCATCGTGAGTGTCCGTGAGCCCGAAGCCGTCGATTGGTCAATTTGTTGTAGTCGCTGAGGCAAATCATTGTAGCTAGACGAGCGCTGATTGGCCAATTTGTAGTAGCAGAAGGAAAGGTGATTGGCTGTCACTACAACGAA
>NW_026551354.1:0-930 GCF_027596085.1 Anoplopoma fimbria | reverse complement strand
AGATAGGAAGTGATTTATGTATTCAATAAGTTACGCTGGCTTTCATTCCCTACTTCACCTTACTTCACTTCTTTATACTTGACAGCAGCAGTAACAAAAGTCACAGCGTGGGAAGTGAAATCTGCCAACCAAGGTGTCCTATGTAGGTGGTAATACGACAGCACCATGAACCTGACGTGAAGGTAGTTTGCTTTGGCTGCTTTGCACCTGTAACAATGTATCCCTGTAAAAAAGCTCTGGTAAAGTTGTTCAGCTTTACAGTGGGTTAAGAAGAAAAGGCTGCATGGACGCAATGATTCAAAGTAACAGTTTTTAACTTCAAACACAGAACATCAGGAAGGAAAGCTATTTCATCCATAATTAATAATTTATTGACCAGTTCAGATTGCTTTAGGCTTCATTACATTACATTACATTACAGTCATTTAGCAGACGCTTTTATCCAAAGCGACTTACAGGAAGTGTATTCAACATAGGTATTCAAGAGAACTACTAGTCACCAGAAGTCATAAGTGCATCTCCTTTCTTAAACAAGCATCTCAAAGTATAAGCCAGAGCAAAAGTATAGTGCAGAGGCAGATTACTACGAAAACAATCATTGCAACAGACTAATCCGAATATAGTAAGTGCTACAACTACTAATGAATAGGATAAGTGGCAGTAAACAAATACAATTCAATAAGTGCAGCTAACTGATACGACATAGTAAGTGCAGCAACTAATACGAGTGCAATAAGTGCTACTGCAGGAAGGCCCGGGTAGTACTTCCTGGTGAGTTTTCAGCCTGCACCTAAAGATGGGCAGCGATTTGCTGTCCTGACGGGCCAGTGGGGAGTTCATTCCACCACTGAGGGGCCAGGACAGAAAAAGCTGTGGACCGGGTGATCGGTTTAGGGACCTCTGAGCGACGGGGGCAACCAGTCGCCCGAG
>NW_026551353.1:0-3299 GCF_027596085.1 Anoplopoma fimbria | reverse complement strand
ATGATCAATAAATAAGAGTTCATACGATACAATTTGTCAAAGTTTTATTTGGAATAAGGTGAGGGTTAGGGTTAGGGTTAGGGTTAGGTTAGGGTTAGGATAAGGGATAAACAGATTCTTGACCTTTTTAATAATTCCGAATGTGGTAGAGCCTTGACGGTCTCGCCACTAATTCGGCCAAGCCCGATCGAATGGTACCGACCCCAGTCTTAGGACTTGAAACGGCAAAAAATGAAAAAGGATCAAGACGCCTTTTTGAATAACATTTTTTCTGAAGATCCTACAAACTTTTTTCTAACGTACATCTATAGTAAGTAGGGCACGGCCTTTCCATCGGTACTACCCCGAGTCTTGTGGTCCTTCCTTTGATATAGCTGCCATAGACTCCCATGTTAATTTTTTCCGAAATTTGCCTAAGTGTTTTTTCGGTAGAGGGTTAGGGTTAGGTTAGGTTAGGGTTAGGGTTGGGGTTAGGGTTAGGTTAGGGTTAGGGGTTAGGTGTTAGGTTGGGGGTTAGGATAAGGGATGAAACCACAGATTCTTGATCCTTTTGAAAATACACCCTCTTCCGAATGTGGTAGAGCCTTGGAAACGGTCTCCGCCCCCACTAATTAGGCCAAGCCCGTTCGAATTAGGGTTACCGTTACCCCGAGTCTGTAGGACTAGGGAAGGGTTACATATTCTTGAATACGGGCAAAAAAGAGACTTGGAAAAGTCTCCGTGTCCACTAATTCGTTAGTCCGATCGAATGGTACCAACCCCGACTCTCTAGGATCCTACAATTCAAAACCCAAGAAACATTTTTCGGAATTAGAAGTAGGGTCTTGTAAGTGGCCTTTCCCACTAATGGTTACCCCGCGGTCTGGGTTAGGGTTAGGGTTAGGGTTAGGGTTAGGGTTAGGGTTAGGGTTAGGGTAGGGTTAGGGTTAGGGTTAGGGTTAGGATAAGGGATGAAAACCACAGATTCTTGATCCTTTTGAAAATACACCCTCTTCCGAATGTGGTAGAGCCTTTGGAAACGGTCTCCGCCCCCACTAATTAGGCCAAGCCCGATCGAATGGTACCGACCCCGAGTCTGTAGGACTTCGGGAAGGGGGTGAAACGGGCAAAAAATGAAAAAGGATCAAGACGCCTTTTTGAATAACATTTTTTCTGAAGATCCTACAAACTTTTTTCTAACGTACATCTATAGTAAGTAGGGCACGGCCTTTCCAATGGTACTACCCCGAGTCTCTAGGTCCTTCCTGTGATATAGCTGCCATAGACTCCCCATGTTAATTTTTTTCCGAAAATTTGCCTAAGTGTTTTTTTCGGTAGAGGGTTAGGGTTAGGGTTAGGGTTAGGGTTAGCGTCCCTAACCCTAACCACAGGTAAGCTATTAACAAATGCAATATGCAATCTATGTTGTTGATGTATTTCAGGTCTCCATATTCCTATAGTTCTATAGATGAACAAATATGATGTCACTTCCTTTGATATTAAAGTTTAACCTTAATTTAGACCTTTTGTGATGTACATTCCATAAATATTTATGTCATGATCAATAAATAAGAGTTCATACGATACAATTTGTCAAAGTTTTATTTGGAATAAGGTGAATGGAAGGGTTAGGGTGGGTTAGGGTTAGGGGTTAGGGTTAGGGTTAGGGGGGTTAGGGGTTAGGGTTAGGGTTAGTTAGGGTTAGGGTTAAAACCACGATTACACATGAGAGGATTAGGGTTAGGGTTAGGGTTAGGGTTAGGGTTAGGTTAGAGATTCTTGGAATGGTTAGGGTTAGGGTTAGGGTTAGGGTTAGGGTTAGGGTTAGGGTTAGGGGTTAGGGTTAGGGTTAGGGTTAGGATAAGGGATGAAAACCACAGATTCTTGATCCTTTTTGAATAACCCTTTTCTGAATGTGGTAGAGTCTTGGAAACGGTCTCCGCCCCCACTAATTAGGCCAAGCCCGATCGATTGGTACCGACCCCGAGTCTGTAGGACTTCCCTTTGAAGAAGTGAAACGCAAAAAAAAATGAAAAAGGATCAAGGGTTTTGAATAACATTTTTCCACAGATCCTACAAACTTTTTTTCTAACGTACATCTATAGTAAGTGTGGTACTCCTTTCCAAACGGTCTCCCCCCGAGTCTCTAGGTCCTTCCTGATGATATAGCTGCCATAGACTCCCCATGTTAATTTTTTCCGGGGGTAAATTTGCCTAAGTGTTTTTTCGGTAGAGGGTTAGAATAACATTTAGGGTTAGGGTTAGGGTTAGCGTCCCCTACCCTAAACTAAGCTATTAACAAATGCAATATGCAATCTATGTTGTTGATGTATTTCAGGACTTCCATATTCCAATAGTTCTAAAGATGAACAAATATGATGTCACTTCCTTTGATATTAAAGTTTAGACCTTAATTTAACCTTTTTTGATGTACATTTGCCATAAATATTTATGTCATGATCAATAAATTAGGGTTCATACGTTACAATTTGTTTAGTTTTATTTGGAATAAGGTGAATGGAAGGTTAGGGTGGGTTAGGCAATCTATGTTGTTGATGTATTTCAGGTTAGGGTTAGGGTTGGGTTGAGGGTTAGGGTTAGGGTTAGGGTTAGGGTTAGGAATTAGGGATGAAAACCACGATTACACATGAGAGGATTACATATTCTTGAATAACTTTTTTTTCTGAAGGTGGTAGAGACTTGGAAGTGGTCTCCGTGTCCACTAATTCGGCCAAGTCCGATCAGATGGTACCAACCCCGACTCTCCTGGACCTTGGGAATGGTTGAAACCCAAGAAAAATATTGGTTTTCGTGAATAACTCCCACTAGTGACTCCACCGTGGATAGGTTGGTACCATCCAGCGAGTCTCTAGGTCCTACCGTTGATGTAGCTGCCATTGACTCGCTAGGGTTAGGGTTAGGGTTAGGATAGGATAAGGGATGAAAACCACAGATTCTTGATCCTTTTTGAAAATACACCCTCTTCCGAATGTGGTAGAGCCTTGGAAACGGTCTCCGCCCCCACTAATTAGGCCAAGCCCGATCGAATGGTACCGACCCCGAGTCTGTAGGACTTCGGGAAGGGGTGAAACGGGCAAAAAATGAAAAAGGATCAAGACGCCTTTTTGAATAACATTTTTTCTGAAGATCCTACAAACTTTTTTCTAACGTACATCTATAGTAAGTAGGGCACGGCCTTTCCAATGGTACTACCCCCGAGTCTCTAGGTCCTTCCTGTGATATAGCTGCCATAGACTCCCCATGTTAATTTTTTCCGAAAATTTGCCTAAGTGTTTTTTCGGTAGAGGGTTAGGGTTAGG
>NW_026551352.1:25000-32438 GCF_027596085.1 Anoplopoma fimbria | reverse complement strand
ATCAAGACGCTTTTTTGAATAACATTTTTTCTGAAGATCCTACAAATTTTTTCTAACGTACATCTATAGTAAGTAGGGCACGGCCTTTCCAATGGTACTACCCCCGAGTCTCTAGGTCCTTCCTGTGATATAGCTGCCATAGACTCCCATGTTAATTTTTTCCGAAAATTTGCCCAAGGTTTTTTCGTGGGTTTTGTTAGGGTTAGGGTTAGGGGTTAGGTTAGGGTTAGGGTTAGGATAAGGAATAGGGATGAAGGTTAGGGTTACGAGGTTAGGGTTGGGAGGAGGGTTAGGGTTAGGTTAGGGGTTAGGGGTTAGGGTTAGGTTAGGAATAGGGATGAAAACCACGATTACACATGAGAGGATTACATATTCTTGAATAACTTTTTTCTGAAGGTGGTAGAGACTTGGAAGTGGTCTCCGTGTCCACTAATTCGGCCAAGTCCGATCGAATGGTACCAACCCTGACTCTCTAGGACCTTGGGGAATGGTTCGAAACCCAAAAAAATATTGGTTTTTCGTGAATAACCTTTTTCATGAAGGTCCTACCGTCTTGTAAGTGGTCTCTACTCCCACTAATGAGTCCACCGCGGATCGATTGGTACCATCCGCGAGTCTCTAGGTCCTTCCTTTGATGTAGCTGCCATTGACTCGCTAGGGTTAGGGTTAGGGTTAGATAGATAGGTGAAAACTAGTTTTAGGGTTAGGTTAGGGTTAGGGGTTAGGTTAGGTTAGGGTTAGGTTAGGTTAGGTTAGGAGGGTTAAGGGATGAAAACCACAGATTCTTGATCCTTTTGAAAATACACCCTCTTCCGAATGTGGTAGAGCCTGGAAACGGTCTCCGCTCCCTACTAATTCGGCCAAGCCCGATCGAATGGTACCAACCCTGAGTCTGTAGGACCTTGGGAAGGGTTATCAAGGGAATAACATTTTTTCTGAAGTCCTAGTACATCTATAGTAAGTGGTTAGACTCCTAGGTCCGGGATATAGCTGATAGGTTAAAATTTGCCTAAGGTTAGGTTAGGTTAGGTTAGGGATTAGTAGGGATAAGGGATGAACCACAGATTCTTGGGTTAGGGTTAGGTTAGATAGATAAGGGTTAGGGTTAGGTTAAAACCAGGGTTAGATTAGATCCTAGAAAATTAGGGTTAGGGTTAGTTAGGGTTAGGTTAGGGTTAGGGTTAGGGTTAGGGTTAGGGTTAGGGTTAGGGTTAGGGTTAGGGTTGGGTTAGGTTAGGTTAGGTTAGGTTAGGTTATTAGGGATGAAAACCACAGATTCTTGATCCTTTTTGGAAAATACACCCTCTTCCGAATGTGGTAGAGCCTGGAAACGGTCTCCGCCCCCACTAATTCGGCCAAGCCCGATCGAATGGTACCGACCCCGAGTCTCTAGGACCTCGGAAGGGGGTGAAACGGGCAAAAAATGAAAAGGATCAAGACGCCTTTTTGAATAACATTTTTTCTGAAGATCCTACAAACTTTTTTCTAACGTACATCTATAGTAAGTAGGGCACGGCCTTTCCAATGGTACTACCCCCGAGTCTCTAGGTCCTTCCTGTGATATAGCTGCCATAGACTCCCCATGTTAATTTTTTCCTAAAATTTGCCTTAGTGTTAGGGTTTGGGTTGGGTTAGGGTTAGGGTTAGGTTAGGGTTAGTTTAGGGTTAGGGTTAGGGGTTAGGTTAGGGGGTTAGGGTTAGGAATAGGGTTAGGGTTAGGGGTTAGGGTTAGGGTTAGGGTTAGGGTTAGGGTAGGTTAGGGTTAGGGGTTAGGGTTAGGGTTAGGTTAGGGTTAGGGTTAGAATAGGGATGAAAACCACGATTACACATGAGAGGATTACATATTCTTGAATAAGGTTTTTCTGAAGGTGGTAGAGACTTAGGGCCAAGTTAGGTTAGGTTAGGGTTAGGGTTAGGGTTAGGGTTAGGGATGAAAACCACGATTCATGAGAGGATCCTATTTTGAAAATACACCCAGATTTTTCCGAATGTGGTAGAGCCTTGGAAACGGTCTCCGCCCCCACTAATTCGGCCAAGCCCGATCGAATGGTACCGACCCCGAGTCTCTAGGACCTAGGGAAGGGGGTGAAACCCCAAAAAATGAAAAAGGATTAAGACGCCTTTTTGAATAACATTTTTTCTGAAGATCCTACAAACTTTTTTTAACGTACATCTATAGTAAGTAGGGCACGGCCTTTCCAATGGTACTATTCCCGAGTCTCTAGGTCCTTCCTGTGATATAGCTGCCATAGACTCCCATGTTAATTTTTCCGAAAATTTTGGGTTAGGTTTTTGAGGGTTAGGGTTAGGGGGATGAAAACCACGATTAGGGTTAGGGTTAGGGTTAGGGTTAGGGTTAGGGTTAGGAATAGGGTTTAGGGGTTAGATTACACATGAGGTTAGGGTTTGGTTAGGTTTCTGGTTAGGGTTAGGGTTAGGGTTAGGGTTAGGGTTAGGGTTAGGGTTAGGGTTAGGAATAGGGATGAAAACCACGATTACACATGAGAGGATTACATATTCTTGAATAACTTTTTTTCTGAAGGTGGTAGAGACTTGGAAGTGGTCTCCGTGTCCACTAATTCGGCCAAGTCCGATCGAATGGTACCAACCCCGACTCTCTAGGACCTTGGGAAGGGTTCGAAACCCCAAAAATATTGGTTTTTCGTGAATAACTTTTTTCATGAAGGTCCTACCGTCTTGTAAGTGGTCTCTACTCCCACTAATGAGTCCACCGCGGATCGATTGGTACCATCCGCGAGTCTCTAGGTCCTTCCTTTGACGTAGCTGCCATTGACTCTCTATGGTAAAAAATATCGAAAATTTGACTAAGTGTTTTTTGAGGAGCCTTTCTTGAATAACATTTGTTCTGAAGGTCCTAGAGCCTTGGGAGTTGCATCCTACTTAAGTAACTATGGCACGGGCTTTCGAATGGTATCATCCCCGAGTCTCTAGGACCTTCGGGTTGGTGAGCGTTCTGTGTCAACATCAGTGTCTGTTAATATATATGATGAGGTGCTTTGTGGTTAACTTTTTAGAAGGTCCTAGACACTTGGGTTTCTAGGGTTAGGGTTAGGGTTAGTGGACTAGGGTTAATGGACCATTAGGGTTAGGTTAGGGTTAGTTAGGTTAGGGTTAGGGTTAGGGGGTTAGGGTTAGGGTTAGGGTTAGGAATAGGGATGAAAACCACGATTACACATGAGAGGATTACATATTCTTGAATAACTTTTTTTCTGAAGGTGGTAGAGACTTGGAAGTGGTCTCCGTGTCCACTAATTCGGCCAAGTCCGATCGAATGGTACCAACCCCGACTCTCTAGGACCTTGGGAAGGGTTCGAAACCCAAAAAATATTGGTTTTTCGTGAATAACTTTTTCATGAAGGTCCTACCGTCTTGTAAGTGGTCTCTACTCCCACTAATGAGTCCACCGCGGATCGATTGGTACCATCCGCGAGTCTCTAGGTCCTTCCTTTGATGTAGCTGCCATTGACTCTCTAGGGTTAGGGTTAGGGTTAGGATAGGAAAATTTGAAAACTAAGTGTTTTTGAGGAGCCTTTCTTGAATAACATTTGTTCTGAAGGTGGTAGAGCCTTGGGAGTTGCATCCTACTTAAGTAACTATGGCAAGCCCGATCGAATGGTATCATCCCCGAGTCTCTAGGACCTTCGGGTTAGGGTTCTGTTAAATTAGGGTTAAAATTGAAAAAGGATCAGGACGCCTTTTTGAATTACATTTTTTCTAAGGTTACAAACTTAAATAGGTTTTAGGGTTAGGAAAATTAGGGTTAGGGTTAGGGTTAGGGTTAGGGTTAGGGTTTTTTGTTAGGGTTAGGGTTAGGGTTAGGGTTAGGGTTAGGGTTAGGGTTAGGAATAGGGATGAAAACCACGATTACACATGAGAGGATTACATATTCTTGAATAACTTTTTTTCTGAAGGTGGTAGAGACTTGGAAGTGGTCTCCGTGTCCACTAATTCGGCCAAGTCCGATCGAATGGTACCAACCCCGACTCTCTAGGACCTTGGGAAGGGTTCGAAACCCAAAAAATATTGGTTTTTCGTGAATAACTTTTTTCATGAAGGTCCTACCGTCTTGTAAGTGGTCTCTACTCCCACTAATGAGTCCACCGCGGATCGATTGGTACCATCCGCGAGTCTCTAGGTCCTTCCTTTGATGTAGCTGCCATTGACTCTCTATTAGGTTAAAAATATCCGAAAATTTGACTAAGTGTTTTTTGAGGAGCCTTTCTTGAATAACAGGGTTGTTCTGAAGGTCCTAGAGCCTTGGGAGTTGCATCCTACCCCAGTAACTTGGCAGGGTTAGGGTTCGAATGGTATAGGGTCTAGGGTTAGGGTTAGGGTTAAAACCAAGTTAGGGTTAGGGTTAGGGTTAGGGTTAGGGTTTTTGGTTAGGGTTAGGGTTAGGTTAGGGTTAGGGTTAGGGTTAGGGTTAGGGTTAGGGTTAGGGTTAGGGTTTCCAATGGTTAGGGGGTTAGGGTTAGGGTTAGGGTTAGGGTTAGGGTTAGGGTTAGGGTTAGGAATAGGGATGAAAACCACGATTACACATGAGAGGATTACATATTCTTGAATAACTTTTTTTCTGAAGGTGGTAGAGACTTGGAAGTGGTCTCCGTGTCCACTAATTCGGCCAAGTCCGATCGAATGGTACCAACCCCGACTCTCTAGGACCTTGGGAAGGGTTCGAAACCCAAAAAATATTGGTTTTTCGTGAATAACTTTTTTCATGAAGGTCCTACCGTCTTGTAAGTGGTCTCTACTCCCACTAATGAGTCCACCGCGGATCGATTGGTACCATCCGCGAGTCTCTAGGTCCTTCCTTTGATGTAGCTGCCATTGACTCTCTATGGTTAAAAATAGGGAAAATTTGATAAGTGTTTTTTGAGGAGCCTTTCTTGAATAACATTTGTTCTGAAGGTCCTAGAGCCTTGGGAGTTGCATCCTACTTAAGTAACTATGGCACGGGATTTCGAATGGTATCATCCCGAGTCTCTAGGACCTTCGGGTTAGGGTTAGGGTTAGGTTAGGTTAGGGTTAGGTCTGTTAGGGTTATGGAGGGTTTAGGGTTAACTTTTTTTAGGGTCCTAGGGTTAGGGTTAGGGTTAAAGGGTTAGGGTTACTTAGGGTTAGGGTTAGGTTAGGGGTTAGGGTTAGGGTTAGGGTTAGGTTAGGGGTTACCATTAGGGTTTAGGGGTTAGGACCTTAGGGTTAGGGTTAGGGTAGGGTTAGGGTTAGGGTTAGGGTTAGGGTTAGGGTTAGGAGGGTTATAGGGATGAAAACCACGATTACACATGAGAGGATTACATATTCTTGAATAACTTTTTTTCTGAAGGTGGTAGAGACTTGGAAGTGGTCTCCGTGTCCACTAATTCGGCCAAGTCCGATCGAATGGTACCAACCCCGACTCTCTAGGACCTTGGGAAGGGTTCGAAACCCAAAAAATATTGGTTTTTCGTGAATAACTTTTTTCATGAAGGTCCTACCGTCTTGTAAGTGGTCTCTACTCCCACTAATGAGTCCACCGCGGATCGATTGGTACCATCCGCGAGTCTCTAGGTCCTTCCTTTGACGTAGCTGCCATTGACTCTCTATGGTAAAAAATATCGAAAATTTGACTAAGTGTTTTTTGAGGAGCCTTTCTTGAATAACATTTGTTCTGAAGGTCCTAGAGCCTTGGGAGTTGCATCCTACTTAAGTAACTATGGCACGGGCTTTCGAATGGTATCATCCCCGAGTCTCTAGGATAGGGTTAGGGTTAGGGTTAGGGTTAGGGTTAGGGTTAGGGTTAGGGTTTAGGGTTAGGGTTAGGGTTAGGGTTAGGGTTAGGGGGTTAGGGTTAGGATATAGGGATGAAAACCACAGATTCTTGATCCTTTTTGAAAATACACCCTTTCAACCGAATGTGGTAGAGCCTTGGAAACGGTCTCCGCCCCCACTAATTAGGCCAAGCCCGATCGAATGGTACCACCCCGAGTCTGTAGGACTTCGGGAAGGGGGTGAAACGGGCAAAAAATGAAAAAGGATCAAGACGCCTTTTTTTGAATAACATTTTTTCTGAAGATCCTACAAACTTTTTCTAACGTACATCTATAGTAAGTAGGGCACGGCCTTTCCAATGGTACTGCCCCCGAGTCTCTAGGTCCTTCCTGTGATATAGCTGCCATAGACTCCCCATGTTAATTTTTTCCGAAAATTTGCCTAAGTGTTTTTTCTAGAGGGTTAGGGTTAGGGTTAGGGTTAGGGTTAGGGTTAGGGATTAGGGTTAGATTAGGGTTAGGGTTAGGGTTAGGGTTAGGGTTAGGGTTAGGGTTAGGGTTAGGAATAGGGATGAAAACCACGATTACACATGAGAGGATTACATATTCTTGAATAACTTTTTTCTGAAGGTGGTAGAGACTTGGAAGTGGTCTCCGTGTCCACTAATTCGGCCAAGTCCGATCGAATGGTACCAACCCCGACTCTCTAGGACCTTGGGAATGGTTCGAAACCCAAGAAAATATTGGGAATAACTTTTTTCATGAAGGTCCTACCGTCTTGTAAGTGGTCTCTACTCCCACTAATGACTCCACCGCGGATCGATTGGTACCATCCGCGAGTCTCTAGGTCCTTCCTTTGATGTAGCTGCCATTGACTTAGCTAGGGTTAGGGTTAGGGTTAGGATAGGATAAGGGATGAAAACCACAGATTCTTGATCCTTTTTGAAAATACACCCTCTTCCGAATGTGGTAGAGCCTTGGAAACGGTCTCCGCCCCCACTAATTAGGCCAAGCCCGATCGAATGGTACCGACCCCGAGTCTGTAGGACTTCGGGAAGGGGTGAAACGGGCAAAAAATGAAAAAGGATCAAGACGCCTTTTTGAATAACATTTTTTCTGAAGATCCTACAAACTTTTTTCTAACGTACATCTATAGTAAGTAGGGCACGGCCTTTCCAATGGTACTGCCCCCGAGTCTCTAGGTCCTTCCTGTGATATAGCTGCCATAGACTCCCCATGTTAATTTTTTCCGAAAATTTGCCTAAGTGTTTTTTCGGTAGAGGGTTAGGGTTAGGGTTAGGGGGTTAGGTTAGTTAGGGTTAGGAATTAGGGGGATGAAAACCACGATTACACATGAGAGGATTACATATTCTTGAATAACTTTTTTCTGAAGGTGGTAGAGACTTGGAAGTGGTCTCCGTGTCCACTAATTCGGCCAAGTCCGATCGAATGGTACCAACCCCGACTCTCTAGGACCTTGGGAATGGTTCGAAACCCAAGAAAATATTGGTTTTTCGTGAATAACTTTTTTATGAAGGTCCTACCGTCTTGTAAGTGGTCTCTACTCCCACTAATGAGGGTTGCGGATCGATTGGTACCATCCGCGAGTCTCTAGGTCCTTCCTTTGATGTAGCTGCCATTGACTTAGGGTTAGGGTTAGGGTTAGGGTT
>NW_026551352.1:0-2500 GCF_027596085.1 Anoplopoma fimbria | reverse complement strand
AGGGTTAGGGTTAGGGTTAGGTTAGGGTTAGGGTTAGGGTTAGGGTTAGGGTTAGGGTTAGGGTTAGGTTAGGGTTAGGATAAGGGATGAAAACCACAGATTCTTGATCCTTTTTGAAAATACACCCTCTTCCGAATGTGGTAGAGCCTTGGAAACGGTCTCCGCCCCACTAATTAGGCCAAGCCCGATCGAATGGTACCGACCCTGAGTCTGTAGGACTTCGGGAAGGGGGTGAAACGGGCAAAAAATGAAAAAGGATCAAGACGCCTTTTTGAATAACATTTTTTCTGAAGATCCTACAAACTTTTTTCTAACGTACATCTATAGTAAGTAGGGCACGGCCTTTCCAATGGTACTACCCCGAGTCTCTAGGTCCTTCCTGTGATATAGCTGCCATAGACTCCCATGTTAATTTTTTCCTAAAATTTGCCTAAGTGTTTTTTCTGTAGAGGGTTAGGGTTAGGGTTAGGGTTAGGGTTAGGGTTAGGTTAGGGTTAGGTTAGGGTTATGTTAGGTTCAGGTTATTCCTTAGGGTTAGATGAACAAATAGGATGTAGGTTAGATTTAAAGTTAACCTTAGGGTTAGGGTTAGGCACAAATATTAGATCAATAACATTAATGGGTAGAGCCAAACGGTAAATTTGTCAAAGTTAGGTTAGGGAAGTAGGTTAGGGTTAGGGTTAGGGTTAGGGTTAGGGTTAGGTTAGGGTTTTAGGGTTAGGGTTAGGGTTAGGGTTAGGGTTAGGTTAGGGTTAGGTTAGGTCCTAGGTTAGGGATATAGGGATGAAAACCACAGATTCTGATAATATTTTGAAAATAACCCTTTCTAAGGTGGTAGAGCCTTGGAAACGGTCTCCGCCCCCACTAATTAGGCCAAGTTCGAATGGTACCAACCCCGAGTCTGTAGGACCTTGGGAATGGTTAAACCCAAGAAAAATAGGATTTTTTTGAATAACATTTTTTCAGGGTCCTACAAACTTTTTGGTTAGGTTAGGGTAAGGACTAGGGTCGAAGGGTCTAGGTCCTTCCTAGATGTAGCTGCCATTGACTCGTTAGGGTTAGGGTTAGGGTTAGGGGATAAGGGATGAAAACCACAGATTCTTGATCCTTTTTGAAAATACACCCTTTCCGAATGTGGTAGAGCCTTGGAAACGGTCTCCGCCCCCACTAATTAGGCCAAGCCCGATCGAATGGTACCGACCCCGAGTCTGTAGGACTTCGGGAAGGGGGTGAAACGGGCAAAAAATGAAAAAGGATCAAGACGCCTTTTTGAATAACATTTTTTCTGAAGATCCTACAAACTTTTTCTAACGTACATCTATAGTAAGTAGGGCACGGCCTTTCCAATGGTACTACCCCGAGTCTCTAGGTCCTTCCTGTGATATAGCTGCCATAGACTCCCCATGTTAATTTTTTCCGAAAATTTGCCTAAGTGTTTTTTCGGTAGAGGGTTAGTTAGGGTTAGGGTTAGGGTTAGGGTTAGGGTTAGGATATAGGGATTAAAAATGGGTTAGAGGGGTTAGGGTTAGGGGTTTCTTAGGGAAGGTTAGATACAATTTGTTCTTAGGAAAATTAGGGTTAGGTTAGGTTAGGGTTAGGTTAGGGGTTAGGGGTTAGGTTAGGGTTAGGGTTAGGTTAGGGTTAGGGTTAGGGTTAGGTTAGGGTTAGGTTAGGTTAGGGTTAGGAATAGGGATGAAAACCACGATTACACATGAGAGGATTACATATTCTTGAATAACACCCTTTTCTGAAGGTGGTAGAGACTTGGAAGTGGTCTCCGTGTCCACTAATTCGGCCAAGTCCGATCGAATGGTACCAACCCTGACTCTCTAGGACCTTGGGAATGGTTCGAAACCAAGAAAATATTGGGTTAAGGGTTAGGGTTTTAGGAATAAAAACCACAGATTTTTTTTTGAAGGTCCTACCGTTCCGAATTGTAAGTGGTCTCTAGGTTAGGACGGCCCGAAGGTCTTAGGACCTTTGATGATAGGTTGGTTAGGGTTAGGTTAGGGTTAGGATAGGTCCTATCATCTATAGTTTTGAAGTAGGGCAGGGCAGGTTAGGTAGGGTTAGGGTTAGGTTAGGGTTAGGGTTAGGGTTAGGGTTAGGGTTAGGGTTAGGGTTAGGGTTAGGGTTAGGGTTAGGGTTAGGGGTTAGGGGATAAGGATGAAAACCACAGATTCTTGATCCTTTTTGAAAATACACCCTTTCCGAATGTGGTAGAGCCTTGAAACGGTCTCCGCCCCCACTAATTAGGCCAAGCCCGATCGAATGGTACTGACCCCGAGTCTGTAGGACTTCGGGAAGGGGGTGAAACGGCAAAAAATGAAAAAGGATCAAGACGCCTTTTTTGAATAACATTTTTCTGAAGATCCTACAAACTTTTTCTAACGTACATCTATAGTAAGTAGGGCACGGCCTTTCCAATGGTACCTACCCCTGAGTCTCTAGGTCCCTTCCTGTGATATAGCTGCCATAGACTTCTATGTTAATTTTTTTC
>NW_026551351.1:0-3174 GCF_027596085.1 Anoplopoma fimbria | reverse complement strand
GGTTAGGGTTAGGGTTAGGGACTCTGTAGGACCTTTGGGAGGTTAGAAACCCAAAATGAAAAAGGATTGAGAGTTTTTCGTGAATAACATTTTTTCTGAAGGTCTTGGACAAACTTTTGGTAAGTGGTCTATAGTAAGTCCACGGTTATGGGTCCTCCACCGAGTCTCTAGGTCCTTCCTGGGATATAGGTACCATCCGGTTAGGGTTAGGTTTTTCCTAGGGTTAGGTTAGGGTAGGGTTAGGATGAAAACCAGTTAGGATCCTTTAGGTTAGGTTAGGTTAGGTTAGGGTTAGGTTAGGGTTAGGGTTAGGGTTAGGGTTAGGTTAGGATAAGGATAAGATCGAATGGTACTGACCCTGAGTCTGTAGGACTTCGGGAAGGGGGTGAAACGGGCAAAAAATGAAAAAGGATCAAGACGCCTTTTGAATAACATTTTTTCTGAAGATCCTACAAACTTTTTCTAACGTACATCTATAGTAAGTAGGGCACGGCCTTTCCAATGGTACTACCCCGAGTCTCTAGGTCCTTCCTGTGATATAGCTGCCATAGACTCCCCATGTTAATTTTTTCCTAAAATTTGCCTAAGTGTTTTTTCGGTAGAGGGTTAGGGTTAGGGTTAGGGTTAGGGTTAGGTCCCCTAACCCTAACCACAGGTTAGGGTTAACAAATGCAATATGCAATAGGTTGTTATGTATTAGGGGTTCCATATTCCTAGGGTTAGGATAGATGAGACTATCCTTGGGAATAAGGTTAGATGTTAGGGTTAAATATGATGTCACTTCAATTTGATATTAAAGTTTAACCTTGAATAACCTTTTTCTGATGTAGAGACTTAAAAGTTTATGTCATGATCAATAAATAAGAGTTCATCGAATGATACAATTTGTCAACTTTTAGGACCTAAGGGAATGGAAGGTTCGAAACCCAAGAAAATATTGGTTTTTCGTGAATAACTTTTTTCAGGAAGGTCCTACCGTTAGGGTTGTTAGTGGTCTAGGGTTACTTAGGGTTATGGTTAGGGTTAGGATAGATTAGGTTAGGGTTAGGAGTTAGGGGTCTAGGGTTCCTTTGATTAGGGGGTTAGGGTTAGGGTTAGGGTTAGGGTTAGGGTTAGGTTAGGATAAGGGATGAAAACCACAGATTCTTGATCCTTTTTGAAAATACACCCTCTTCCGAATGTGGTAGAGCCTTGGAAACGGTCTCCGCCCCCACTAATTAGGCCAAGCCCGATCGAATGGTACTGACCCCGAGTCTGTAGGACTTCGGGAAGGGGGTGAAACGGGCAAAAAATGAAAAAGGATCAAGACGCCTTTTTGAATAACATTTTTTCTGAAGATCCTACAAACTTTTTCTAACGTACATCTATAGTAAGTAGGGCACGGCCTTTCCAATGGTACTACCCCGAGTCTCTAGGTCCTTCCTGTGATATAGCTGCCATAGACTCCCATGTTAATTTTTTTCCTAAAATTTGCCTAAGTGTTTTTTCGGTAGAGGGTTAGGGTTAGGTTAGGGTTAGGTTAGGGTTAGGGGGGTTAGGGGTTAGGGTTAGGGTTAGGGTTAGGGTTAGGGTTAGGGTTGAGGTTTAGGGTTAGGTTAGGTTAGGGGTTAGGGTTAGGTTAGGGTTAGGTTAGGGTTAGGGTTAGGGTTAGAATAGGGATGAAAACCACGATTACACATGAGAGGATTACATATTCTTGAATAACTTTTTTTCTGAAGGTGGTAGAGACTTGAAGTGGTCTCCGTGTCCACTAATTCGCCAAGTCCGATCGAATGGTACCAACCCCGACTCTCTAGGACCTTGGGAATGGTTCAAACCCAAGAAAATATTAGGGGTTTCGTGAATAACTTTTTTATGAAGGTTAGGTTTGTAAGGGTTAGGGTTAGGTTAGGTTAGGGGATCGAGGGTTAGGTTATCCGGGTTAGGTTAGGGTTATGTAGCTTTGGGTTAGGGTTAGGGTTAGGGTTAGGGTTAGGGTTAGGGTTAGGATAAGGGATGAAAACCACAGATTCTTGATCCTTTTTGAAAATACACCCTTTCCGAATGTGGTAGAGCCTTGGAAACGGTCTCCGCCCCCACTAATTAGGCCAAGCCCGATCGAATGGTACTGACCCCGAGTCTGTAGGACTTCGGGAAGGGGGTGAAACGGCAAAAAATGAAAAAGGATCAAGACGCCTTTTTGAATAACATTTTTTCTGAAGATCCTACAAACTTTTTTCTAACGTACATCTATAGTAAGTAGGGCACGGCCTTTCCAATGGTACTACCCCTGAGTCTCTAGGTCCTTCCTGTGATATAGCTGCCATAGACTCCCATGTTAATTTTTTCCGAAAATTTGCCTAAGTGTTTTTTCGGTAGAGGGTTAGGGTTAGGGTTAGGGTTAGGGGTTAGGGTTAGGGTTAGGGTTAGGTTAGGTTATTAACAAAGGGTTAGGGTTAGGGTTAGGGGGTTAGGGTTAGGTTAGGGTTAGGGTTAGGTTAGGTTAGGGGTTAGGGTTAGGGTTAGGGTTAGGGTTAGGTTAGGGGTTAGGAAGGGTAGGGATGAAAAACCACGATTACACATGAGAGGATTACATATTCTTGAATAACTTTTTTTCTGAAGGTGGTAGAGACTTGGAAGTGGTCTCCGTGTCCACTAATTAGGCCAAGTCCGATCGAATGGTACCAACCCCGACTCTCTAGGACCTTGGGAATGGTTCAAATTAGGGTTAGGGTTAGGGTTAGGGTTAGGTTAGGGTTAGGGTTAGGGGTTAGGTTTCCAATGGTTAGGGTTAGGATTCTAGGTTGGTACCATCCGGTTAGTCTTAGGTCCTTTTTGATGTAGCTTTTTCGTAGGGGTTAGGGTTAGGTTAGGGTTAGGGTTAGGGTTAGATTAGGATAAGGGATGAAAACCACAGATTCTTGATCCTTTTTGAAAATACACCCTCTTCCGAATGTGGTAGAGCCTTGGAAACGGTCTCCGCCCCCACTAATTAGGCCAAGCCCGATCGAATGGTACTGACCCCGAGTCTGTAGGACTTCGGGAAGGGGGTGAAACGGCAAAAAATGAAAAAGGATCAAGACGCCTTTTTGAATAACATTTTTTCTGAAGATCCTACAAACTTTTTTTCTAACGTACATCTATAGTAAGTAGGGCACGGCCTTTCCAATGGTACTACCCCTGAGTCTCTAGGTC
>NW_026551349.1:0-11520 GCF_027596085.1 Anoplopoma fimbria | reverse complement strand
GGAGACTGCTCCTTTCCAAACCTGGTTAATGAAGTAGAGATGGATGATGATGACAGTGGGCCTCAGATTTGATCTGGTACTTTGGAGATATTAATGATGGTATCCTGTGGTCCATCACATAATGCAATTCCTAGCCAGCCTTTGTGACGCTAAAAACTATTGCATTTAATAAGGCAAACACAAATTGCTGTTTAGATTTATGCTATAGGCCGTAAACGCAGAATGGGAACCAGGATGCCGCCATGTTTTAGGCACTTTTGTTGCTGTCCGGAGTGCTGAATTGTAGAATGTAAATGCTCCTTCCAAACTTAAATTAATATTTAACGATCGGGCATGGGAGCGTCTACCAAATAAGGGACGAGTGGAACTGAGAAAATGAAATTGCCAAATAAGGAATAGGATTGGTACTTATTTGTGGAGAGTTGAACGGGGCTGTATGATTGTAAATGATTCTCCATTTTGTCTCTTAATTTTTACTTAGATCATATTTTTCTTTCCCCTTTATGTTTTGGGATTATCAATTTTTTTTTTTTTATCTCTGTGAAGTGTTAGTTTACCGTCCCAGATGTGCTCACAAGTTAGTTAATCGTGTGTGTGATAGTTCTTGTGTAACTTTTTTAGCTTTAGAGCTGATAAGGGAGAATAATATAATAAACAATTAAAAAACGATTAAAGGTAAAGAGAATACAATCAATTTTACTTGTGTGGCTTATTTCTCTGTGTAACACATTGAACATCCTAAAAAAAAGCAAACTTAAATATTAATAAAAGCTTAAGAGAAATGTTCTGTCTCCTGTCTTGCATATTCAGTAGGGGTTGATGTACAGTAAGAAAGTTATTTTTCTTTTTTTTTTGCTGGTAGGCTGCAGATCTCTCAGTCAAGTAAAGAAAAACAAGAAAAACAATAAAGATCTGCACATTATAATACATAAAAAACAGATACACACAATGCTGTAGACTGATAATTAATATGTAGCCTACATTAATGTATATATCTAGCCTTTTAAAGGCTAAACATTTAGCATATGTTGGAATCCCTGTTTGTACTGATCACAGGCAGTTTCAATACCGCTTCTTGCCATTGGTGGCAGCATTGAGCACACTGAAAGTAGGTATGCGCCATCTTGGATTTTCTCTCAAGTTGTATATAATGGGAAGCACCTGTGCTCCAAATTGGGTTGCTAAAAAAAAAAAGCATATATCTGGGGCTCAACAGGCTGTAGCATCCACCAAGCTAAATCAAATTAGCTCAAGATTTAACGATGTAAATATATACCCACTTAAATTGAACTACACTTGAAATACTTTTTATAGTGTTTGTTTAATGTTGACTAAATTCTTTACTCTATCCAACTGACCTACAACAACATAACCATACTTATTACTTTACCTGCCTGAAATTAACATTGTGACAAATACTGTATTCTAATATTTATGCATTTCACAAAATGTTATGATGCTGTCCTAAACAAATGACTCCATCACTCTTCTCCAAATCAGGCAAACTTCAGTACCCTATAATACCACACAGTGGTAGTAATGAACTGATTACATTTAGTTTTTGCTGCAGTGTCTATTTGAAGTTGTGCTCATGTGAACAATTAAAACAGCTGCACTTCTGAAGATCAGAGCAGAAAAACTCAATTACACCTCAAATACTGTGAAAATGTTTATTTTGGGATTATCAATTTATTTATTTTTTTATCTCTGTGAAGTGTTAGTTTACCGTCCCAGATGTGCTCACAAGTTAGTTAATCGTGTGTGTGATAGTTCTTGTGTAACTTTTTTAGCTTTAGAGCTGATAAGGGAGAATAATATAATAAACAATTAAAAAAAGATTAAAGGTAAAGAGAATACAATCAATTTTACTTGTGTGGCTTATTTCTCTGTGTAACACATTGAACATCCTAAAAAAAGCAAACTTAAATATTAATAAAAGCTTAAGAGAAATGTTCTGTCTCCTGTCTTGCATATTCAGTAGGGGTTGATGTACAGTAAGAAAGTTATTTTTCTTTTTTTTTTGCTGGTAGGCTGCAGATCTCTCAGTCAAGTAAAGAAAAACAAGAAAAACAATAAAGATCTGCACATTATAATACATAAAAAACAGATACACACAATGCTGTAGACTGATAATTAATATGTAGCCTACATTAATGTATATATCTAGCCTTTTAAAGGCTAAACATTTAGCATATGTTGGAATCCCTGTTTGTACTGATCACAGGCAGTTTCAATACCGCTTCTTGCCATTGGTGGCAGCATTGAGCACACTGAAAGTAGGTATGCGCCATCTTGGATTTTCTCCAAGAAAATGTTTAATGTAGTCATATGAGTTGTTTATTACAATTTGATTAGTATTGTTACAAAATACATTTGTTCATACAGTGTAGTAATATTTGTTTCAAATTAACGATGGCTTTTTATTATACAGAATCAAAATACTCAAGTCTTTGTATATAGAAATTGTACAAAGTTTTTTTCGGTGCTCATTTAAAAAAGTAAAAGATTAAGGAATATATCACTGAGTATCACAACATTCTTTGTCATTGTCAGTTGAATGAATATAAACAAAGGATCAAGTTAATGCAACTTGTAAAGGTCAAATTAATTGCACAATATATGTTAATGTACAATAAAATACATTGATTAGCAAATGCTGAATTGAACTGACAAATATGAATGGAAATATATACCATATTATATGTATAGTAACAATAGTAGGGAAACTGCACTGATAAAAAAAACCCAAGTAAAACATGCATTAACACCTGAAACTTTTTTTCTACCTCTGATTTTTGAAGTGTGAAAATGTGGAAGTGCCTTAAACTTGCATTCTCCCTACTTGCCATCAGGGTGCGACTACTCAAGTCTGTTTGTTTAGAAAGCTATGAGAAAGTGACTCTACTTCTCACTTGATTTATTACTTCAGTGAACATTGTAAACATGAGTTTATGGTCTCAATTGCTAGTTTCAAGTGTTCTTCAATACAGCATGATGTACATTTACTAAATTATGGTCCCATTCAGAGTAAAATAGACCATAAAGCAGGGTATGCTTTAGGGCGAGGCTACCTTGTGATTGACAGATTGCTACCAAGGCGTTGTCCGGTCTGGGAGTTGTCCATGGTTTTTTTCTCCCACTTTTAACCCTTTCACATTATGTGTTTTCAGTTCATGAAAGTTAATTGTAACGTTTTGGTCGCATAAAAAAATATTTTTCATCATTTTGTTGTACTAAGCTCCGCCCTCTCGTGTCACTTCTCGTGTCACTTCTGGTGGAAAAAACTAAGATTCAAAACAGCAGTCCGCAAACCAATGGGTGACGTCATGGTGAATATGTCCAGTTCTTATATACAGTCTATGGTTAGGATCATATGATTCACCAGGATGGGGAATTGTCTCAAAACTTCCAGTGATGAGTACTTCAAACTCAAAAAGATGAAGTTAAAAACCCACAGCAAGCTTGAACAAGTCTGTGTTTCTTAGTTCCTCAAAGTTTATGGCTGACGAGGTTTCCTTACAACACCATTGTCAGCTCTATTGCTTGCTTGATTGTTTTACTCAAGCACTAACATCTGCCATCTAAGCAAAAGCTCGACGTATCTTTGAGAAAAATCCACCCAGAGTAAAGAGTGTGTCTAAGGTATAGACATGAGTCAGGCCCAGAGATTCAAGACACTTAAGTTCATTGAAAATGTCGAAGAAAGGATGTGTGATGAGCTGGAGCAGCTTCAGAGGGTCTCTGGAGTGGATAAGAGTCAGTGATTGGGTGGTAAGGACTGCCAGGGGCAGAAAATGGACTGCTGGAACCAGGAAGTAGACTAGGCTCTCCTCCACTTTCACATTCCCACATAAGTCTCTGGCTCTGGCTACCTTTGTTATGGCCTCATTAATCTTCTCTTTGAAACACAGCAACACATCCTTTCTGGCCTTCACGTGTCTGTCAAAGCGGGTGACTGGATCGCTGCGGAGGTCCTTGAATTGTGTGGAGTATCTACGGGTGAACTCAATTTGTTCACAGTAGAGCTCAACAGACTTGCGTGCCTTTAGTAAATCTTCCAGAGCTTGATCGATGCAGTTTGGATCCTGATGCCCGTCTTGCTGGGTTAAAGACGCTAAAGCACGGTTGTAATACGCAAATGCTGCCCAGCAGTGGTCCTCCTTTATGGCCTTAGTGTACATCTTGATACTCTCTGCAAGATGTCCCTGTTTGCGCAGATCATTGCCAAATGCAGTGTAGTGGTGCAGGTTTGATAAGGGCGATTTTCTCTCTCTGAGTTTTTGCCTGGCTTTTTTCAGGTCCTCGGATAGTTTGATTTTTAAGTCCGTGATAGAATCCTTGTCATTGAAGTTTGTGAGTAGCCACATACCCCAAAACTCATTCAGTGCAGACAAATCTGAAGCTGGTGGCTTGTTGTTGCTGCTTTTGTACACTTCATCTAGTGTGCCCAGATACTGACTGAAGAGCTCTTCCTTCTTCTTTATGTTTGGGATGTCACACTCCAAGAAGCTAGCTAGTCCTTTAGCCGCAAAGTCATCTCTGACCTTTTTAATGCTATTTATCCCTGATTTGGAGTCTTCGGTCAAAACATGCACCAGCGTTGAAGACATATCGTTATATTGTTCATGGCTGTGGCCTTTTTGATAAGACATCAGTTTCATCACAAAATGATGTTGTAGGTCATTAGTCATATCCTCCAATAAAGATTGAAGTTTGCCCATCAACGCAAGCAATTTGAGCAGTTCTGGCAGATGGCTGGAGCAGATGATGAGTTGAGCAGACCCAGGAGAACCTTGTCTGGCAGTGCGGCCAAATGCCTGTGCCTCCACACGAGCATTCTTAGGCAGGAAGGTCTGGATAACAAACAAACCTCCAGCTTTATTTACCTCGTCAGAAACCTGAAGGTCCGTCCCACGACCAGCAAGATTCGTAGCGATAATGACTTCTCCTGCTTCTAGCTTCTTGGCAAAGATTGCAGTATTGTCCATGTTGTTGCTAATGTAAAACTTTTTGTTGAAGCCTTTATTTCCTAGAGCTTGATGGAGAACCTTTGCTCGAAGGATGGTCTCACAGATGACCAACACAGCTCGTTGAGCCCTGTATGGAGTAGGGTTGGTTTGTGCAGTGACAACGTTGCAGGTTTTCTCAATCCAGTCATTCTCATCATCTACAATCACTCCTTCAACCTCAAACAGCTTTCTGCGTTTGAATACAGGGATCTTACAGGTCTTGATACCTTCATAGATTTTCTGCAAAGTCCCAGTCTCTGCTTGTTGGCCAAGAGTCCCAGAGATTCCAAATATCTGGTGTCCATACTTAAGAAACATGCCAACATTGGACATATAGTTTGTGATGACTGTCATGTTACTCAGCTTGGACTGATGTTTCATTTCAAGGAACTGCTGTAGTCCATCAGACAATGTCATGAAGTTTTCAACAACCCCCGTGGAGCTGTAGTCAACAGGCACTATCCCATGTTCTTCAATGATGTATTGATGCTCCTTAGTCATGGTTAGTGCTTTGAATGCATTTTCAATCCAAATCTTTAGTTGGGAATTTACCAGATCTGCAAAGAAGCCTGGGACGTAGCAGGTAACTCCATCTTTGCTGAGTTCACAAGGAGTAAAATGCAGAACACGTTTTATTTCTGCTTCTGCAGCTCTCAGCAAACTCTCTCTATCGGAATACATGTACTGACAGAAACCCCCATTGATTAAAAGCAGTGGCGCTCTCTGTCCCTCAGCCAGTACTTCTTGTGGTCTTTTGTTCAGTTTATCTATTGAGCCATCACTGTTCATGCAGTGCAGAGCAAACTGGCAAGATGGGAATTTCCTCTCCACTGCCTCAAAGAACTTTGCCATCTGGTTAGCAGTAACACCTGCAGTTTTCTGTGCTAAAAGGCTGGGGTTCTTTCTAAGGTCCTTGACTGAACCTTTTGCCAGTAAACCTTTGTCCTCAGCCATTTGAAGGACGGTGAACTCGTCAACGTCTTTGGCCTTTGTTATGTTTTCAAGCACGACTTGATGAAAGGGGTATTTTTGCCCCACCGTTGTCTCTCTGCCAAGCTTTTCGTATTGGTTAGCAGTGGCCCATATGAACGCCAAGAGTGGATTGAGATGTTGCAAAGCAGGCATATCGGTACCTATATAGACAGAGTGAAGACCCTTATCCAGCATCAAGGAATCCACTTCATCCACAATTGCACACTGGAATTTTCTTTTCCCAAATGTGTCCATTCTTTCAAAGCACTGACCTAGCCAGTGCCCAGCAAAATTTTCCACAGTACCATAAACAACCTGACACTTGTAGCACTCGCTTAGTTTCTCGACCTGTTTGTTTGTGTTGCAGTCTACACTGATTTTCAAAATGTTGTAAAAGGCTCGCCAGTCTTTCGAATCTCTCTCTGCAAGAACTGAAGAACTAGTGAAGATGTCTACTTCATGTCCTCTCATAGCTCGGAAAGCTGCAAACATTGCCACGATGCATGACTTTCCCTCTCCAGTGCAGACCTGTATTAACTGTCCAGTTTCAGAGAGAGCCATAATACACCAGCTCACCATTTGTGTCAGTCGTGGTCTGAACTTCTTACTTTCTTCCACCGCCTGACAAAGCTTCAACAGGACTTGTTTTAAGCCACTCCGCTGTGAGCCACCATTGTGTGAAGTCAGATCCTTATCAACTGATGACACAATGTCCTTTACCTCAGCTAAACGCTTGTCGTCAATTTGGTTTTCTCGACGGATTTCCTCAAGAATTTCATCCAGTGTTTTTTCTTTGTCATGGGCTAAACGTTTCTTGAGGTCCTCATCTGTTACACTCTCGACTTTGACCAGCTCAATAAGAGTCTGTCCTTTTTGACATTTCCAACAGGAAGTGATGTTATTAATCTCTATACAGTGCAACATTTCCATCATCCATGAGAGGAGATGTGATCTGTCATTTGCTGTTGACTCAAATCGCTTCACAAGAGCATCGAACAAGTCAGCGGCGTCCTGTGGGCTCCATTTTATATTTGTTACCAGTCCCTGCAGCTTGCTGAGAAGTTCTTCTGAAGACAACCACCTCCGAAAAAGGGGTAAAGTTCTGAATTTGTTAAGTAATTCTTCCACGCTGCTATCCATGTCAGATTCAGCCATTTTGTGGAAAAACTCAAATCTGTTCAAAACAGAAAAAAAGGATTTTGGAGGGAAAAAAAACATTGGATTTTTAAAGTCCTACTTTAAAACAATACACAATTTCCGAACGCTGTTTGATAGCTGCTTTTCATAAATATTGTGATAATAATTTCCCTTTACAAAAAGTGTTTACTTGCATGAAGCATTAAAATGACATAGTTTATTAATTTTCTACGCTGCACAGTATTATTACTCTGACAATCAAATATGATTAAATATAATATAAATATAATAAGTCTTCTTTGTCTTTGTTATTAATGCATTTAATCTATTGTTGTAATACTCACAGTTTAGATGAAAAGGTTGTGAAGCGATATGTGTCTTCAGGACACCGGAGCTGGTCTGACCTTGCGTTTGATTCTTTTATCTCTTTTAAATCTTTTATTTGTTATTGTTTGGTTACTTTGGATGGGTACCGCCCGAGGAATTTCCTACATTCCTTTCGGTTTCATGTTTGAATTTCTGTAAACTGAGTCATTTACTGTAATGCAGACCTCATTTAAATGTTATGCTCAAGATCAGCTTCACAGCAACTTTTCCTGCAAAAAAAAAAGCAATATTTTCCCCTTAAATTTCCCTTGAGTTGACCAATTTTACCACACTTTTGGGTTTTTTTTATTACAATTTAAAAGGTCCATTTCTGTTTTGGTTTTTTAAATGCTGTTAATTAGGGGTTAAGAGTAAACACTATCACTTTGAAATGACCTGTAACAGCAACACATGGCTTTGCAAATAGACTTTGGAATGTATCCAGTTTGGTGCTGTTAAGGTACAATCAAGTCAATTATATAGATGCTTCATATTGAAGATTCATTTATTTTAACAATTTCTCTATAAACATTGAGGGTAGACACATACTTAAAAAGAGAAACATTTATTCACCATGACCTGTATTTAAAATATTCAAATACAGTATATTTTCTTAAAACAAACTCGTTAGGATTACTAAACTCATTTGTTTGTACTGCGTTAACCATATGTATTATTTGAAGAATGTAGAACATTTGTATAATATACGTTTTCAACTTTCACTTGACCTTTGAGGGAGGGACTGGTATGGAACATAAATGAAGAAAAGAATTTTATAAATTTCCCCGCTGCGGGATTAATAAAGGATTATTTATCTTATCTTATCTTAAATGGCGTGCGAAAGGCTGTTTGGCAAAGTCATACCATGTTTTGATCATTTGTTTATTGTATGCAGACAGAAATTCCCCTGGATATCCCAAGAGGGTTTTTCTTTCATTTTCTCACATCCACACCACGGGCAATTTAGAGTCTTCAATGGCTGCATGTCTTTGGACTGTGGGAGACAGAACTGAAAGCCCATGTGACACGGGAGAACATGCAAACTCCAAAGAAGGTTGTCCAGCCCGGGAAAACATGTTCTTGCTGACAACAGTGCTAACCACTACACCACCGTGATATTTAAATGTATCATGCTTTTTAAATAAATTTTGGTTCAATCTTCTTTTGCACCAGCTATAGCATAGTATATGATACAAATCAACATTCCTCTGTCTTATTTGAATGTAAGAGATTTCCTTTTTTTTTTTTTTTTTTGCCTTGAATTACATTGGTACAAACAGTTTTAATGTAATGTAAAAGTAAAAGTAAATATTTTAAATGTTTCTACTAAAGCTGTTTCTGATCCTGGAACAAATTGACAGTCTTCTGCCATCTGTTGGACAAATACCTTTACAGCATTGTCTTTACTTGAACTGAAGTCAACGGCTAAGTAAACACATTGAAAGACAGTTTCCATAACTCTTATTCAATAATATGCATATGTAAATATAATAATACATTTTATTTGTATAGTGCTTTAAATGAGACTCAAAGGCACTTTACATGATAAAGACAGAAACAAAATGAATAAAAAATGTAAACAAGAGATGATATTATAACAGTAGTAAACAAATCAACAACAAGACAAAAGACATACAGTGAACTAGTATCACAGGTTGAAAGCAGATTTATGATGCACAAGGACTTAATATGTACATAAGGTAAGAACTAACAAACTAACTAACTAAATATATAAACTCGGGAGTCACCACCAAAACAATTCTTAAAAAGTCTAGTTACTCTCACTGACTGAGTTATGGTGCAATATACTACAATATTTTTCTTTATTTGAGATTTGACAACATGCCTACCAGATATATTGCAGCTTTGGGCCACACCTCTGATGTAAAACCTTATTTTGTGTGTCAAAACTTTCCTACGCTGTCATTCAAGTTTTGTTTCCAAAAACCTAATTATATTCCCACATAAACATTAATCATTTTTGTTTTAACTAAATACTTAAACAAAATAGGCTCAGTTGATTATTTATTATGATTTTTTTTTTTTAAATCCCTGCAGGGTTTAGACATTAAGAAAGTTAAGACAAACTGTTGCTGGCCTGCAAACTGGGCCAGGCTGATTATAAATGGGTTTATTTTTGTATAGTATGTGTTTTTTGTATAGTATGTGTATTTATTGTCTGTGTCTGTGTAGTTGTATAGTATGTGTATTTATTGTCTGTGTAGTTGTATAGTATGTGTATTTATTGTCTGTGTAGTTGTATAGTATGTGTATTTATTGTCTGTGTAGTTGTATAGTATGTGTATTTATTGTCTGTGTCTGTGTAGTTGTATAGTATGTGTATTTATTGTCTGTGTAGTTGTATAGTATGTGTATTTATTGTCTGTGTAGTTGTATAGTATGTGTATTTATTGTCTGTGTCTGTGTAGTTGTATAGTATGTGTATTTATTGTCTGTGTCTGTGTAGTTGTATAGTATGTGTATTTATTGTCTGTGTAGTTGTATAGTATGTGTATTTATTGTCTGTGTAGTTGTATAGTATGTGTATTTATTGTCTGTGTCTGTGTAGTTGTATAGTATGTGTATTTGTTGTATAGTATGTATTTATTGTCTGTGTAGTTGTATAGTATGTGTATTTATTGTCTGTGTAGTTGTATAGTATGTGTATTTATTGTCTGTGTCTGTGTAGTTGTATAGTATGTGTATTTATTGTCTGTGTAGTTGTATAGTATGTGTATTTATTGTCTGTGTAGTTGTATAGTATGTGTATTTATTGTCTGTGTAGTTGTATAGTATGTGTATTTATTGTCTGTGTAGTTGTATAGTATGTGTATTTATTGTCTGTGCCTGTGTAGTTGTATAGTATGTGTATTTATTGTCTGTGTAGTTGTATAGTATGTGTATTTATTGTCTGTGTAGTTGTATATGTGTATTTATTGTATTGTGTATTTATTTATTGTCTGTGTAGTTGTATAGTATGTGTATTTATTGTCTGTGTAGTTGTATAGTATGTGTATTTATTGTCTGTGTAGTTGTATAGTATGTGTATTTATTGTCTGTGTAGTTGTATAGTATGTGTATTTATTGTCTGTGTAGTTGTATAGTATGTGTATTTATTGTCTGTGTAGTTGTATAGTATGTGTATTTATTGTCTGTGTCTGTGTAGTTGAGCTGCTGCAACACTTGAATTTCCCCCATGGGGATCAATAAAGGAATATAATAATAATAATTATGTTCATATTTAAAGATCACTAATTAAAACTATGTGCAGAGATTCCTCGTCTGTCTGCGTGGAGCTCTTGCACGTAAACACACCTTGACCACACCGCCCGGTTGAGCTGGTGAGGACAACCGGTCGGGCTGCATTGAGACAGAGACAGGAAGTGGAAAGCTCCTGACTTGTGTCACCCTCTCTCACAACTACACCGGAAGTAATGTGAATTCGCCTTCAAAATAATATGGTAGGAGTTATATGAAGTTCTACATCTTCTCCCACCTAGTTAACAACATTTTGGTTTATGGTGAATTTAAATCCTCTTGATTAATTAAACATCAAACAAATAACCCTTTCATAAACATGTCATGTGTTTTTACAATACAAATGTCTTAATCTGTACTACTGTTCCTTTAGTTTGTCAACTTCTCAATTTCAATAGTGATGCAGTTATTCATTATACAGTATGAGAGGGACCTCTACATTCTTGTTGTTGAAAATATTAGTTTTGTATTTTTAATAGTTTTGTAGCTCAGATATTTTGGTTTATGATAAATGGAAATCCTCTTGATTAATTAAACATCAAACAAATAACCCTTTCATAAACATGTCATGTGTTTTTTACAATACTTCTTGTAAAATTAGTCTGGCAAATGTCTTAATCTGTACGACTGTTCCTTTAGTTTGTCAACTTCTCAATTTCAATAGTGATGCAGTTATTCATTATACAGTATGAGAGGGACCTCTACATTCTTGTTGTTGAAAATATTAGTTATGTATTTTTAATAGTTTTGTAACTCAGATAGGCATCAAATAAATATC
>NW_026551348.1:0-1123 GCF_027596085.1 Anoplopoma fimbria | reverse complement strand
TAGAGACCACTTACAAGACTGTAAGACCTTCATGAAAAAGTTATTCACAAAAACCAATATTTTCTTGGGTTTCGAACCATTCCCAAGGTCCTAGAGAGTCGGGGTTGGTACCATTCGATCGGACTTGGCCGAATTAGTGGACACGGAGACCATGTCCAAGTCTCTACCACCTTCAGAAAAAGTTATTCAAGAATATGTAATCCTCTCATGTGTAATCGTGGTTTCATCCCTATTCCTAACCCTAACCCTAACCCTAACCCTAACCCTAACCTTTGCATCCCTATTCCTAAACCTAAACCTAACCCTAACCCTAACCCCAACCCTAACCTAACCCTAATCCTAACCCTAAACCTAACCCTAACCCTAACCCTCTAACCCTAAAAACACTTAGGCAAATTTTCGAAAAAAATTAACATGGGGAGTCTATGGCAGCTATATCACAGGAAGGACCTAGAGACTCTGGGGCAGTACCATTGGAAAGGCCGTGCCCCTCACTTACTATAGATGTACGTTAGAAAAAGTTTGTAGGATCTTCAGAAAAAATGTTATTCAAAAAGGCGTCTTTGATCCTTTTTCATTTTTGCCCGTTTCACCCCCTTCCCGAAGTCCTACAGACTCAGGGTCAGTACCATTCGATCAGGCTTGGCCGAATTAGTGGGAGCGGAGACCGTTTCCAAGGCTCTACCTACACTCGGAAGAGGGTGTATTTTCAAAAGGATCAAGAATCTGTGGTTTTCATCCCTTATCCTATCCTAACCCTAACCCTAACCCTAGCGAGTCAATGGCAGCTACATCAAAGGAAGGACCTAGACTCACGGATGGTACCAATCGATCCGCGGTGGAGTCATTAGTGGGAGTAGAGACCACTTACAAGACGGTAAGACCTTCATGAAAAAGTTATTCACGAAAAACCAATATTTTCTTGGGTTTCGAACCATTCCCAAGGTCCTAGAGAGTCGGGGTTGGTACCATTCGATCGGACTTGGCTGAATTAGTGGACACGGAGACCATGTCCAAGTCTCTACCACCTTCAGAAAAAAGTTATTCAAGAATATGTAATCCTCTCATGTGTAATCGTGGTTTTCATCCCTATTCCTAACCCTAACCCTAACCCTAACCCTAA
>NW_026551347.1:0-13810 GCF_027596085.1 Anoplopoma fimbria | reverse complement strand
CACTGAATTGGACAGCAATCAAAGCAGATGATGGGGAAAGCACTTCACGCATATGCTTTATATCTAAGAGAATGCAGCAATGCCATGCAAGACTTGGAATATATGGATGAACTAGATGTCACCTCCACTTTAAAACTGATAGTATCCAAGCTTCCCTACAGGCTCAGAGAAAGATGGCGGACCACAGCCTTTGAAGTATTTCAAAGAGCAAATACACGAGCAAGATTCAAACATCTTGTAGAGTTTATGGAGA
This sequence comes from Anoplopoma fimbria, assembly GCF_027596085.1. Classification (NCBI taxonomy): domain Eukaryota; kingdom Metazoa; phylum Chordata; class Actinopteri; order Perciformes; family Anoplopomatidae; genus Anoplopoma; species Anoplopoma fimbria. Next base: position 13,557 of record NW_026551347.1, on the reverse strand, counting down.
CTCAGTCAAGCATCTTCATTAAAGATGATACTCCCACTAAAAGGTTAATCCCAAAGAACAAAACTACAGACATGAGGACACAAAAAAGGGAAGTAGTTTTGTTACAACCGTGGCAACAGCTGGAGAGTGCTGTATCAATCAACATGCATTTACAGCACAGCAACACATAAACACCAATGCTGCTATTTCTGCATCTTGTAGTTTCTGTCAAGGTAAACATGCCATAGCGGACTGCCTGAAATTTAAGTCCGAGCCACATGATGAAAAGGTTAAACACCTGAAAAGAAATGGCTTCTGCTTTGGATGATTAAAGAAGGGTCACATGAGTAAAGACTGCAAAAGAAAGAGTGACTGTCAAATATGTCAACGGAAACATCCCACACTATTGCATATTGACAGGAGGAACACAAAACAGGGAACTCAGCCATTTCTGAATTCTTCAGAGCCAAAGGAAACTTCAATTAATAGTGCACTGATATCAACAGATCAAGTAACAGGGGCCAGTAAGGATTGTGCACTAGCAATTGTTCCAGTTCAAGTTAAAGTTGCCAAAGGCAGCAAATCAATTTTTACCTACGCCTTTCTTGATCCGGGCAGTTCGGCCACATTCTGCACCGAAAATCTCATGAACCAGGCCAAAGGACGCAGAACTGAAATTATTTTAAGGACTATGGGACAGGAAAGAACTGCAAAAAGCTATGAGCTTGCTGGACTTGAGGTAGACAATCTGGATGGTACTGAATTCATTGATTTACCCGAGGTGTACACTCAAGCCAAGATTCCTGTTTCAAAGGAAAATCTACTCACCCAATCTGACCTGGAAAGATGGCCTCATCTCAGTGGAATCAAACTGAAAGAGATTGATGCTGACATTGAACTTTTGATAGGAATTAATGTTCCTAAAGCTATGGAACCTTGGAACGTAATCAGTAGTCGAGGTAATGGACCATATGCAGTGAAAACATTACTAGGATGGGTGGTAAATTATTATATTCCTTTATTGATCCCCATGGGGGAATGGCCCACTCAACACCTGCTCTGCAATTGAAGAGTCTGGAACAATGTCAGTAACAGTTAATCGCATTTCAATGGAGAATCTGAAGGAGCTTCTGATCAGACAATACAACCAGGACTTTCCAGAACGGGAATACGAGGAGAAAAGAGAGATGTCATGTGAGGACAAGAGATTTATGGACCTAGCAACAAGTTCTGTTGTTAAAGAAAATGGACACTACCAGTTGCCATTGCCTTTTCGGGACAAAAACTTAGTTTTACCCGAACTATGCTATGGCTGCACAGCGTACAGTGAACCTTGCAAAGAAATTCAAGAAGGATGATGTTTATGCAGCAGAATATAAAACATATAAAACATATTGAGCAAAGGATATGCAGAAAAGGTGCCAGAAACCCAGCTTCAAAGGAATGATGGACATGTGTGGTTATCTTTATTTTATATTGCGCTTTTCAGATACCCAAAGTCGCAGATTACAAAGTCATAGAGGGGGGGGGGGTAATTACAGACAGGGGGACAGTACAAGCAGGACACATTTACATTTACAGGCAAAGAAGGGGGGGGGTATTACAGACAGGGGGGACAACACAAGCATACACAGCACAGGCAGAAGAAACAGAGTTATTGAGATGTAACAGGGGGTAGAAGTGTAGGCAGTTGGGTAATGGTGGCTAGGGATAGGGAAGATCATAGGCTTGGGTGAAGAGGTATGTTTTGAGGCGGGACTTGAATGTTGTGAGTGAGGGAGAGTGGCGAACAGATTGGGGGAGGAATTCCAGAGTCGGGGTGCTGTGCGTGAGAATGCTCTGTCGCCAAAAGTTTTTAATCGGGATGTTGGTGTAGTCAGGGTGAGAGTGGAGGAGGAACGGGTGGCTCGGGAGGGGCGGTGGGGGAGGAGGAGGTCAGACAGGTAGGGGGGGCTAGGTGGTGAAGAGCTTTGAAGGTGAGGAGGAGTATTTTGAAGTTGATGCGCTGCTTGATGGGGAGCCAGTGGAGAGAGTGGAGAACGGGAGTGATGTGTTCACGGGACCGGGTGTGGGTGAGGAGGCGGGCAGCAGAGTTTTGGACCATTTGGAGTCTATGGAGGGAATGGGAGGAGATGCCAGTAAGGAGGGAGTTGCAGTAGTCGAGGCGAGAGGAGATGAAGGCATGGATGAGGGATTCAGCAGCAGGGGGGAGGCAGTGTCTGATTTTGGCGATGCGGCGGAGGTGGAAATATGAGGTCTTGACGATGTGGCTGACATGGGGAGTGAAGGTAAGGGTGGGGTCCATGATGATATCTCATCATGGGGTTCACCATAAGCAAAAGAAGAAACTTAGAGTTGTATTTGACTGTTCATCATCTTACGGCGGCAAATCTTTGAATGCAGAACTTCTCCAAGGTCCAGATCTGGCCAACACGCTTCTAGGTGTTCTGCTTAGGTTCCGGCATGAACGAGTTGCAATAATAGCAGACATTGAAGCAATGTACTACTAAGTGCAAGTACATGAAGATCACAGAGATTTCCTTAGATTCCTGTGGTGGCCAGATGGGGATGTCACAAAACAACTGGAAACGTACCGATGAATGTTCACCTTTTCGGTACTTCGCATTGCAGCAAACAGGATTGGACAACTTGGACAAATACAGCACGGAGGTACTTGATACAATCAAGCACAGCTTCTATGTTGATGATTGTCTCAAGTCTGTGGCTTCCACAAAACAGGCGATAGAGCTTACAAAGGACCTTATGGAAGCATGTACCAGAGGAGGCTTTACATTGACTAAATGGGTAAGCAACAGCCAAGAATGGTAAATGGTAAATGGACTGTACTTGTATAGCGCTTTTCTAGTCTTCCGACCACTCAAAGCGCTTTTACATTACTAATCATTCCCCCTTTCATACCCATTCATACACTGATGACTTAATTCTAAGGACAATCCAGCAGATGATGCCTTACGAGGATTGCACATAAGCCCCTTCCTGGATTCGAGCAGATGGTTTAAGGGCCCTGAATTCTTGTCAAGAGAGGAATCTGAATGGCCGTCAGTGCCAGTGGATCTAGGTCACATCCCTTCAAGTGACCCAGAAGTGAAAAGAGACATCACTGTAAACAGCTTGAACATGAAGAACACGCTCAGATTCTATATACATATGCATATAACTGGTGGTGGAGTTATTGCTTCACAGCTACTTCGCTGCTCACTGTCCACTCAGATAATAAGATAATAAGATTTTCTGGTCATAACTGACGTCAACATTACATTCCGTCTTTCTGGTCACTATCATTCAGATCATCGAAAGCTTTTAAAATAAATATTCTATTCTATTCTATTTTGGTTAAGTACTCATTACTAGCTGCCTTAGTGTGTGGCTGGTATTGTTTTTTACCTTGTGCATCATGGAAAAAACGTCATCCTGGAGGCAACTTGTTCAGCAGAACTAACACAGAAGCGGTCTTAAGTACTTTGCCAGTTGCTTGTCTGTTTGGTTGTCTGTCTGTGGTCAGATCTGTCACAGTAATAGTGTCACAAAAGATGCAATCACGAATCTATTCAAGCGTATAGTAGGATAACCCCCCCAAAAAAGGCTTATGCACCCAGATGGATCACACGGTAGGCCGGGCACCAAATGCACCAAATGCTTATCTCAGCAGCCCTGGTTCAAATCCAATCAGCGTCCTTTGCTGCATTGTATCTCCTCTTTACCTCCCCTTTCCTCTCCAGTACATCACTATCTGCTCTCTCCTCTTAGTGAACCCCCCCAAAAAAAAACATGAGGGCCTCCTGTTGATGTATACATATTCATTCATTTTTTATTCATTGCATTCTTCTAGATACTACTATTCATAACTTTCTAACAATACCTCCTATCTGTTCTACTCTAGTAAGTGGGTCACTTTAAATCCACCATGGTATAATGTGTCATCTCACTGTTGTCCTTTCTTGTGTTGGATGCTGCTATTTGACCCTGTCTTGGCTAGGTACCACTGGTCAGCATGATGACAGACTGTGGTCTCCGCTGTTGTTGTACAGTCTGATGGCAGTGGGCACAAATGAGTCCTGCTCTTTGGTAGAATCAGCCGATGGCTGAAAGAGCTGCCCAGCTGCCACAGTTCCTCATGGAGAGGAATCTCCAATGAATGAATCTCCAATGAATCTCCAATGAAGAGAAAGCAGAGTTCATGGTAAACACAGGAAGGATGAAAAGGTATAGAAAGAACAAGAGCGGAAAATACTGAGGCCTTGCAACAGGAAGTTAACTCAGAGGAAAAGCATAGTGTCCCATTCCCCCAGGGAAGGATGAGATATGCTACATAATGATAAAGCATATGAGATAAAGAGGGGCTTCAGAGGTTATTAAAGCTGTATAATGAAGTGTGGGAAGATGGGCGAATACCAGAAAGGTGGAAGAAAACAATAATTGTGCCTATTAGAAAGCACAGTAAAGTTGCAAGTAATCCAGCAAATTATAAACATATAGCCTTAACAGCTCATATGTGTAAGTTAATGGAATGCCTTGTAAATGAAAGATGAATGCATTTTTCAGAAGAAAACGGTTTGGTGGCTAAAGTCGCTTTAGAAAGGGTAGAGGTATTAATGATGCAGTAATATGTCTGGAAGATGAAATAAGAAAAGCACAAGTGAAGAAAGAGTCTGTGGTTGCAATAATCTTTGATGTAGAGAAGGCATATGACACGTTATGGAAAGATGGTCTTCTAATTAAGTTGGGTCCAATGGAAGTCAGAGGCAATCTATTTAACTGGATAATGGATTTTCTGAATGGTAGAAGTATCCATGTTAAAATAGGAATGAATTCTAAAGTAACAGTGTGGTGGACAATGGAACTCCCCAAGGAAGTGTGACTATCCCTATCCTATCCTCAGTCATGATCATTGATATATTTGCAAACATTCAGCCAGGCATTGGACTTACATCTTTGCAGATGATGGCAGTATATGGAAAAGAAAGAGTGCTAGTAAGGGTTAGACCAGGTAGAGGAGTGGGGAGTGAAATGGGGCTTTAATTTCTCTGTAAAGAAGACAAAGGTTGTGTTTTTTAAAAAGAGAAAAACTGAGGAGGACTTCCAGTTAAAACTCTGTGGCAATAATTTAGAGCGAGTTAAAGATTTTGGGTTCTTTCACTTTTATTCCAGTTTAACATGGAAGGATTTTTGTTGCTGCTGTTTACATTCCTCCCGATGCAAATCCAAAAAAGCACTGTGGGTATTGTATGAGGTAATCAGCAGTTACAAGTATTTTTATTTTAGCTGGTGATTTTAATCAAACAAACCTCAGATCTGTTTTACCTAAATTCCACCAGCATGTCCACATCTCCACCAAAGGAAACAATACACTGGACCATGTTTACAAGAATATTCCTGGCAGGTGACAAGGAAGCTAAAAGCAACGCCAGAAGAAAGACTGAAAGCTGGAATAATGGAGGAAAGCAGAGGCGTCAAGAGAGACAGGTGAGAGACCTCAACACCAACAACACTGAAGATATGTGGCAGGTGATCTAGAATGTCACAGGCTATAAAAGCACTAGCACCCCATCATGTGTGAGGCACGTTACCAGATGAGCTGAACACCTTTTATTCTCACTTTGATCTCCTCAATGAAGAGTCAGCTGTGAAGTCTGCCCCGCCTCCAGAGGACCAGCAACTGTCAGTAACCAGTGCAGTGTCCAGTCTTAATGACTATCGCCGTCATTCTGGTGAAGTAGATTAAGGAACTCGTTCTCCAGTACATGAAAAACATCATCCCACCCAGCCTGGACCCTCACCAGTTTGTATACAAAGCCAACAGATCCTCAGAGGAGGCCGTCTCCACTGCTGTCCACTCAGATCCTCACTCATCTTGAAAATAACAACAGCTACATCAGAATGGTGTTTGTTGATTTCAGTGGGGATAAGTTGACAGCTTACTCTTCGTTGAAGGGATGATCAAAGTGAGCATAAAGTGTGTTCAGCAAATCTGGCCTGAGCTCTCTTACCAGTCTCTCCTGATGCTTTTGTTTCCTCACCCAAGTGGAAGCCAGCTTTTTTCTGGATAGTGCCCTCACCTCATCATTCATCCAGGCTTTTTGGATGGGGAGTGATTTTATTGTCATTGTGATTACCAATATCCAGATTGATGTAGTTCTCTTGGCTGTTGGCATAACTGAACATGTGCCAGTCTGTACATTCAAAACAGTCCTGTAGAGCAGCTTTAGCTTCATCCGGCCACACTTTCTTTCTCATGGTGCAGCCCATTTAATTAGCTGGGCTTATGTAGGCAGCAGAAGCAGGTAAATATCATCTGATTATCCAAAGTGGGTGCAGGGGAGGGCTTTGTAGCTGCCTGGAATATTCTTGTAAACTTGGTCCAGTGTATTGTTTCCTCTGGTGGAGATGTGGACATGCTGGTGGTTTAGACGATGTAGTGAACAGACGCGCGAGAAGAGGCTCCCGACTAATTTGCATTATTTACCTTCAATACGGTCCCTTTGGTTCACTTTTTGCCTCACAACGAGCCACTGAATACGCATTGGAAATGGAATAAATAAGATATGCCATCAAAACGCAGCAAACAACAAGGAATTCAAGCTTACACAACTCGTGCTAATTCGCAACCTGAACAGCTAGCCACCATGTCGACGAGCGCAGGCCCCGCTACAGCCAACACTCAATCTGCTATTACCGAAGTTAACGAGCCCGCTACGGTTCAACAACTCTCAGCCATGCTTGAAAACCAACGAGCCAGTATGAAGGAGGATATGGCGAAGCTAATACAAACCACGTCACAGTCATTGAAAGCCTCCGTTGACGCGCTGCGAGGGGATGTGAACTCATTTAATAAACGCCTCACCGAAACCGAAACGAGAGTGGGAGAAAACTTTGAAAGGATCACTTCGACCGAAGCAACGGTAAAATCCCTGGAGTCCCAAAACAAACACCTCCTAGACCGAGTAGAAGACCTGGAGAATAGATCGCGCCGATCTAATCTCCGTATTGTGAATATACCGGAGGGCAGCGAGACTGGCAAGGAGCCGAAGCAGTTCATAGCCGACTTTCTGATGGAGGCTCTCGGGGAGGTATTCACGTCACCCCCGCCCATCGACCGTGCGCACCGCACCGGCCCGCTACCGGAACGAGGATCCCCAAAGCCGAGGCCTTTCATTGTGTGCTTCCAGAACTTCTCTGACAAGGAAAAAACATTAAGGTGGGCAATGAAACACGAACTGAAACACCGCAATGTGACTGTGAGAGTGTACCAAGACATGAGTGCTAACCTGGCCAAAAAGAGAGCTACCTTTAATGGCATAAAGCAGGATCTGTACAAAAAAGGCATCCGCTTCGGACTGTTATACCCGGCACGTCTGCGCGTCACCTTCGATGGAGAATCATTCTACTTCGACACCCCTGAAGAAGCGAGGGCCTTCTATGAGCGGCGCGTTGCAGGCTAATTTGGATAAGACAACGTAGAGCTGAACTGTGTGAGCAGGTGCGCAGAAATGCGCACACACTTCTCATGCCCCGATGCAGATATTGTAATGGTAACTGCTATTCACACTAATTGTTAATGAGGCGACTACTCATTTGTGGCTCAAATGTAAATTTTATGCAGTTGGTTTGTACTTGTTGTGGGAAATTATACACTAAATTTAATATAGGATTTGAATAAGTTGGGTGTTTTCTCTCCAAGTAGGAGAAATATAGGAAATGTCTCTCGGGGGACAAGATAAGGGAATCCTGCGGCTAGCCCCTGTTAGGGAGACCAGCATAGGAATGGAACGTGTTCAAGTTGTTCCTTTTTGTTTAGTTTTTGTTCTCTTTTGTTTTTTGGGGTTTTTTCTCAGGGTGTTCAGAGTTTTTTGGGATACACACTACCTCTACCTTTCACAAATGGAATATAATAAAAAACCCAGAGTAAAGTCATGTTAAGTGGAGTAACAACAGGAGGAGACACTGCCAGATTTGTCAGTTGGAATGTTAAGGGGCTAAATGGCCCTGTTAAAAGAGCTCGAATTTTTGCTCACCTTAAAAAACTCAAATCTGAAATCATTTTTTTACAGGAGACACATTTAATAATAGGGGATCATATTAGATTACGAAGACCATGGGTCGGTCAAATATTCCACTCCAATTTCAGTAGCAAATCAAGGGGAGTGGCAATTCTTTTTCATAAAAAAGTTCAGTTTACCGCGGCAGATGTTATTTCTGATCCGAATGGCCGCTACATTATAGTCTCTGGATCACTTTTTCATACACCAGTGATTCTAGTTAATGTATATGCACCCAATTGGGATGATGAAGATTTTATAAAGAAAATTATATCCAATATTCCTTCTCTAAATTCTTGTCACTTGATATTTGGAGGTGATTTAAATTGTCTAATAAACCCCAATCTAGATAGATCCAACCCTGCTTCAATACCTCCGTTAAAAATGGCTAGGGCCTTATCAGCCTTTATGGATCAGGTTGGATGCATTGATCCCTGGAGGTTCCAGAACCCCAACAAGAAAACGTTTTCTTTCTATTCACATGTACACCATTCATACTCCCGTATAGATTATTTTTTTATAGATAAAACTCTTCTCCCGTCAGTGGCCAATACAGAATATTCTGCAATTGTGGAATCAGACCATGCGCCATTAATCCTAGATCTGTCATTTAATCTCTTGCAGAAACCCCGCCCTCTTTGGAGGCTCAACTCTCTCCTGCTAGGTGATAAAAGCTTTTGTGATTTAATAAATAAGGTTATTGATGAGTTTCTCATAAACAACCAGAAAGACAATGTAAGCCCTTCTCTTCTCTGGGAGACTCTCAAAGCTGTCATCAGGGGAGAAATTATAGCTTTTTCTTCCTTACAAAATAAGATACGCAGAGAGAAACAAGACAAACTTTTAAAATCAATAAGAGAGTTAGACTCACAAAATTCAATGACACCATCACCAGACCTTTCCAAGCGGAGATTGAATTTACAGAAGGAATATGACTTATTGTCAACCGGTAAAGTGGAGAGGCAACTTCTGCGGGCACGTGGACTCAATTATGAAAGTGGTGAGAAGGCGGGAAGATTACTGGCACACCAGCTTAAAGTTAAGGCCAATTCACAGCATATATCCCAAATTAAAAATAGTTTAAATCAATTAACAATAATCCCATCTGAAATTAATAATGTTTTTAAAGAATTCTACTCTACTTTATATCAATCTGAGAGTCCACCTAATGATACAGATATGGAAATGTTCTTTGAGGGTATCATTTTTCCTAAAATTGGAAATGATCAAACCGGGAATCTAGAACAGCCATGGAACATAAGTGAAATAACAAAATCAATCAAAGCCATACAAAGTGGGAAGACACCTGGGCCAGATGGTTTTCCAATTGAATTCTTTAAGAAATTTTCAGACAAACTATCACCACTTTTGCTTAACATGTTTAATGAGTCATTGGCCCAAGGAACCCTACCTCAAACCCTTACAATGGCATCAGTTACTCTGCTGTTAAAGCCTGGGAAGGACGCAGATGCATGTGGATCTTATCGACCAATATCTCTTCTAAACGCAGATTATAAAATATTGGCGAAGGCCTTGGCTATGCGGCTGGAAACAGTCATACACCAGATCATCTCCGATGATCAAACTGGTTTTATTAGCAATCGCCACTCATTCAGTAATATCCGCCGCCTGCTAAATGTTATTTATTCACCTGCATCTGAAGAGGTTCCAGAGATGGTTATCTCTTTAGATGCGGAGAAAGCATTCGATAGGGTGGAATGGCCATATTTGTTTAGGGTCTTGGAGAACTTTGGTTTTGGTCACCAATTTGTGTCATGGGTTAAACTTTTGTATTCTTCTCCCAAAGCCTCAGTCATTACAAATAGATTAAATTCAGAATATTTTAATTTACATAGAGGTACCCGCCAAGGCTGCCCTTTAAGCCCGTTACTTTTTGCTTTGGCGATTGAACCATTGTCAATTGCTCTTAAAACCTCACCAAACATTAGTGGTATTCTTAGATGGGCACTGAGCATAAAGCTTCTCTTTATGCTGACGATTTATTGGTTTATATTTCTGACCCAGCTAAGTCTGCCCAGGCATTAATAGAAATTCTTAGACAATTTGGGCCATTTTCCGGATATAAATTGAATTTTGCAAAAAGTGAATGTTTCCCTTTAAACAATTTGGCTACTGAAACCCCAGAAATGCAACTGCCATTTCATAAATGTAATTCTGAATTTAAATACCTGGGTATTTATATCACTCGGAAATATGAACATTTGTATGATAGGAATTTTTCTCCATTATTGATTAAGATTAAGGAAGACTTTGACAGATGGAAAACGATATATTTCTCACTAGCAGGCAGGGTTAACGCTATTAAGATGAACATTCTACCACGCTTTTTGTATTTGTTCCAATGTCTGCCACTCTTCTTGCCTAAACTCTTTTTTACTACTTTAGATAAGCTCATTACAGGCTTTTTGTGGGGCAATAAACTACCGAGGATAAATAAAGTGATGTTGCAAAGACATCGCACTCAAGGAGGTCTCTCTCTTCCCAATTTTAGATTTTACTACTGGGCTGCAAATATACAGAAAATAATGTACTGGATTAAATTCCCTCAAATTAACTGGTGTCTAATTGAAGCTAATTCGTGCCCCTCTTGCTCCCTTGTATCGTTGGTGACCTCTAGTCTCCCCCTTTCCCCAAGACAATACTCATCCAGCCCTATAGTAATTACAACATTGAAAATCTTATCCCAGTTCCGCAAAAGATTTAACCTCTCAGCTGCGTCTAGTATAACTCCTATTCATAATAGTCACCTCTTTCTTCCCTCTAGACTGGATCATGCATTCAATTTATGGCTTAAAAATGGCATTATTAACATTGGTCAATTATATATAGGTGGGGTTTTTGGAAGCTCCGGAGATGTATTTGTGAAATATAATATCCCTCGAAACCATCTGTTCCGTTATTTCCAGGTACGGCAATTTGCCAAATCTCTAAACCCTAGTTTTCCTTATTTACCCCAGGAATCATTATATGAAACAATCTTGGATTCACCACCAAAGCTTAAAGGTTTTATATCCAGAATATATCAGATTATTAACTCAGCTGCTGAGACTAATATTGTCAAGATTAAGGGAGATTGGGAAAAAGAGTTGGGAGTGAGTTTATCGGAATCATTTTGGAATCAAGCTTTAATCAGAGTGAATAAGAGTTCATCATGCTCACGCTTAGGCATAATACAGTTTAAGGTACTGCATCGCTTACACTACTGTAATTCCAAACTCTCAAAGATTTACCCAAATGTACAAGATAGCTGCAATCGATGTCATAATTCACCTGCAGATCTTACGCACATGTTTTGGTCCTGCCCACAATTGGTAGACTACTGGAATGGCATATTTAAATTCCTTTCCGATTCCTTGAACCTAAACCTTAAACCCAATGCCTCTATGTGTATATTTGGTACAGACTCTGATAAAGATCCAAACTTAAACAATAAACATAAAATGCTATTGCTTTCTCAACCCTCCTAGCGCGTAGGAGAATTCTGATGGACTGGAAATCACCCCGATCCCCAAGTTGCACTGTGTGGGTGAAGGATCTTATGTTCTTTTTAAAATTAGAAAAAATTAAGTTTTCGCTTCGGGGTCAACCTGACAAATTTGGTTCTACTTGGGGCCCAATTATACAACACTTCGACAGATTGAAAAGTCTCTCGGCAGACTTGTAGCTTAGGACATTTCCCATCCAGCCCTCCTTTAATTTACTATAATATTCACTGTTATTATTTCTTATTTATTTTATTTTATTTTATTTGGACTTTATTCTTAAGTTATCTTTTATTATTATTTACTAACTGACATGCCCTCCTGTACTCTATTGTTTTGCTTTATTTGTGCTCTGTACTTGGGTCACTGTTTGACATCTGGGGTAGTGTGTATGTTCACCATTGGGGGGGGGGGGGGGGAGGTTTTGGGGTGTAAAAAACAAAACAAAAATTTCATTCATTTGTATTCTGCAAGAGTTACATGCACATTGTGTGATATACATTGTATTGTTATACTTTTTCATTCAGAATAAAAAAACTATACAAAAAACTTCCTGTTGCAAGGCCTCAGTATTTTCCGCTCTTGTTCTTTCTATACCTTTTCATCCTTCCTGTGTTTACCATGAACTCTGCTTTCTCTTCATTGGAGATTCATTGGAGATTCATTCATTGAATGGATATATGTGGATATACTGTACATTTTTTATTTGTATTCTTATTTTTTATTTTATTCTATTTTTATTTTATTGTATAATATGTGTATTTATTGTCTGTGTCTGTGTAGTTGTATAGTATGTGTATTTATTGTCTGTGTCTGTGTAGTTGTATAGTATGTGTATTTATTATCTGTTTCTGTGTAGTTGAGCTGCTGCAACACTTGAATTTCCCATGGGGATCAATAAAGGAATATAATAAGATTGTAATATGATCTCCATTTGTTAGGATTGGATAGCTCCACCCCCTTCTATCACCTTCTATTTTCTTAATCATACCCTATATTTCCATTGATGGTGTAGTGTTTCCAAATGATTCACAATACCTCGTCCAATAAGCTCTTTTTCTAGTCAGATGAAGAAAAGATATTATTTTATTATTAACAGATGGTATGTGATGATAAAGACTTGACATTGTCTTTATCATCAGATAAAGTCTGATGATAAAGACTTTATCAGATGAAATAGATGCAATTCCACTTAACAGATAACCTGATGCTGCTGCTGCAGCTACAAATGTAATTCCACTAGCAGATCACAAAATGCTGCTGCTGCAATGAATGCGTTACCACATGACAGAATAAAGTTACCAGCATTTGAGGTCACGAGGACTATGATGCAATGACTGTTAGGTCAAGTGCAATATATGTAAATAACCTTTAATTGGGAAGACACACACTGAGATTAAAACCTATTTTATAGGGATACCTAGCCAAGACAGGGTCAAATAGCAGCATCCAACACAAGAAAGGACAACATTGAGAGGACACATTATACCATGGTGGATTTAAAGTGACCCACTTACTAGAGTAGAACAGATAGGAGGAATTGTTAGAAAGTTATGAATAGTAGTATCTAGAAGAATGCAATGAATAAAAAATGAATGAATATGTATACATCAACAGGAGGCCCTCATGTTTTTTTGGGGGGTTCCACTAAGAGGAGAGAGCAGATAGTGATGTACTGGAGAGAAAGGGGAGGTAAAGAGGAGATACAATGCAGCAAAGGACGCTGATTGGATTTGAACCAGGGCTGCTGAGATAAGCATTTGGTGCATTTGGTGCCCGGCCTACCGTGTGATCCATCTGGGTGCATAAGCCTTTTTTGGGGGGTTATCCTACTATACGCTTGAATAGATTCGTGATTGCATCTTTTGTGACACTATTACTGTGACAGATCTGACCACAGACAGACAACCAAACAGACAGACAGACAAGCAACTGGCAAAGTACTTAAGACCGCTTCTGTGTTAGTTCTGCTGAACAAGTTGCCTCCAGGATGACGTTTTTTCCATGATGACACACAA